>NW_017122073.1:0-252 GCF_001263275.1 Habropoda laboriosa | reverse complement strand
AAGCAATAAACGAAAATCCTGAACTCAAAAATAACCATTCCCGGTCGATCGTGCCATAAACCGATTCTACAGAAAACCTAACAGTAACATTGGCAATTTTTGCACCGGGATAAACTGATGGAATATGCGAAAGTCCTAAATACTTAAAGACACCTGTTGCCTCGCAAGAAATCGCGACGAACCCTCGGTTTATCGTCATAAACTGGTTCAATTACACTTGGCCGCCAGACCGAGGTACCGGTCCTCTCGCGC
>NW_017122072.1:0-252 GCF_001263275.1 Habropoda laboriosa | reverse complement strand
AATCGAACTTCTGTAACTATTTGCAATCTTTCTCATCAGTCTCTCCCGCAAAAATGAATAATTTCCAGGAATAATATTCTCCACCTATCTTCACCTACGAAATCTCCTTCTTAATGCATCTGATTTCGTTTCATTTCTAACAGCCTTGACCCATATTTAATATCACCTCTGACAAGCTCATTGTACTTAGGAAATCTTACAATTAGAACATTCAAATGAGACATCCGGAACGACAGAACGGTGAAACGAATA
>NW_017122071.1:0-252 GCF_001263275.1 Habropoda laboriosa | reverse complement strand
CAAGGGATTTGCCCTTCCTAACCGTATCTTTGTGAATTTTTTCTGTGAATATAATGAAATAAACGGGATATCTGTCAGGCAGTCTGTAAAAAAATTTTTTTGTGTATATGTATATTTTTTTTTTTCATCCGCTCCTGTAGAACCTCTTTCCGGCCGGCTTTCTCCACGGTGACGTCGATAACTTGTTCAATTTTTAACCAATTCACTTGAAATTTTCACAGAATCTTGTTTATTAGATTATCTGGGGAAGAG
>NW_017122070.1:0-252 GCF_001263275.1 Habropoda laboriosa | reverse complement strand
GCTGATTTAGGGGGTTCAATGTTGAAATTGAGCTTCGAGTTTAGAGTAACTGCGTGTTCTAGAAAAACTTATATATGTGTCACAACTTACATACACAGGGTGTCCCATTTTAGTATCCCCAGGCAAATATTTTGAAAAATACGAAAAAATATTTCAAACGAAAGTTGTAGGATATTAAGGAGGAGAGATTATGCTGTCATTTATTGGATCTTGTGATGACATTGAAAAGTCTTGTAGAGATCAACTTCGAAT
>NW_017122069.1:0-252 GCF_001263275.1 Habropoda laboriosa | reverse complement strand
CAGTGGTTGATATCTGATATTCGAGTGTAATAACGGTTAATATAATTTTTTGTTGATAACGGGTAGCAATAAATAAAGTAACTGTCGTATAAGCCGCGGTTGACATTGCAGTGGTTAATAACTATTTATTAGTTGATGGCGTATCTTTTAATAGATGGCATGCATGTCTAGTTGAACAAATTAACAGTGGTTGTTATGAAAGACGAGAGCGTTGTTATAAAAGAAAAACTAACCTGATGCAGGTCACTGTAG
>NW_017122068.1:0-252 GCF_001263275.1 Habropoda laboriosa | reverse complement strand
GCACAGATCGGTGCATTTCCATCGAAATTTCGTCTAGACGTCCGTTGTACGCTGCTAGAGACACATTTATGAATTTCTATGTCGAAGAAGGAAATTTTCAGTGAAGAATACTAAATTTACCTTGGAGTCTGCACGATTTATTATTCCGAGCTTTTGGGAGGTTTAATTGCACATTTCAAGAAGCTTCTGTTGAATTTTAATTTGAAGAAAAATAAAAGCGATATCTGTGATTCGTTTGTTTACGAATATTAA
>NW_017122067.1:0-251 GCF_001263275.1 Habropoda laboriosa | reverse complement strand
TATATGTGTATATTCGCTTCGTTTATCAGTAAGGCCGGAACCGTTTGAGCTTTGAATAATAAAGACACCTTTGTATTCTGAATCAAAAAATGGTTAGATTAGGTTGGTCACATATTGTTTTAGGAATTATTCTTAATGTCGAAATATATAATTATGTGTATGTTCTCCCAGCATCGTAGTTCTTATAATCGACGCCATCGTCCAGAATGCCTAGCAGATTCGTACGCCATTTAGATTACGACAATTGCCGC
>NW_017122066.1:0-252 GCF_001263275.1 Habropoda laboriosa | reverse complement strand
CCCTTGTCTGGTATTATCAAGAAGTGGAGGAACCTGCGACTCTGCGTTCTGCGGAAACTGTAAATAAATCACGTTGATCGCTATTCTCAAGCAAGAATGAAAATTTAATTCAGTTTTGCCAAATGTGATCGCAGAATTTTTTTTTTATTATTTAATTTAAGGTCGCATCGATATCTTGGTTATCAGCGACCATAGTTGGCGGTTATTCTATATTTCATATTAAATGTTTACTCTATGAATAAGCTGGACTGC
>NW_017122065.1:0-252 GCF_001263275.1 Habropoda laboriosa | reverse complement strand
AGAATTGTAGGTTTTAATATCACCCGAATTTCGACTGAACGTAGATACTAATCCGTTTTGAAACTTGAGACCAGAAGTTTATTGCAAATTCAATTTAAGGAGCATGTAATTTTATTTTCATAAATTAAATTCAATACTGTAATATTTTTATAATAGGTGAGTGATTTTCATGCAATAGTAAGAAATTACCCTAATTGTTTCTGCAAACATTTATCAAGTGACTTTTTAAAAAAAAGTGCCAAAAAGTACTTC
>NW_017122064.1:0-251 GCF_001263275.1 Habropoda laboriosa | reverse complement strand
GAATATAATCTGGAATACTGCTGTTTTCTCGCGACCAAGACATTTTGCAGTACTGCAAACGACTGTTTTCTGTTTATTTTGCATGTTTCACCACGTAAAACGTGTTTCACGGATGTAAACTGCAATAGTGCTGTTTTCTCGCTACAGTAACGTTTTGCGGTACTGCAAACGACTGTTTTCTCTTTATCTTGCATTCTTCGCCACGTAAAACGTTTTAACGAATGGAAACTGAAATACTGCTGTTTTCAAGC
>NW_017122063.1:0-252 GCF_001263275.1 Habropoda laboriosa | reverse complement strand
AAAAGTGACAATTCATCAGGAGCAAAATAAATATTCCACTTTGGTCCTGTTATTATTCCACACGCAATGGACGTTCATTTTGAACTTATTATTTTACCAGTTGTTATTCTGTTATTTCAACGAACGTACTGTAATTTACCGAGGATCACACGGCAAAAGTGTTGAAAATAAGTGTTCCTTTGAATCTTTTTCGAATTAACGTTCGAAACGGGGGTAGAAGCGTCTAAGTGGGTAGCGCCCGTATCATGTCTC
>NW_017122062.1:0-252 GCF_001263275.1 Habropoda laboriosa | reverse complement strand
TTTAGTGAGAATTTTTTGCCGTAACTGTGCAATCGAGGTGGAGAAATTGTTGATACAAAATTGGATTGGATTTGAGATCTTTGAAATATAGGTGTATTACAGTGCTTCAGGAGGAAGTTGGTGTTTAACCCTAGTGCGTTCTTTCGTTCGACTGTACACTTGAGGTCTCTGGGTCTTTTTTGACCCAAAGGTCTTAGGTGTAACAATTTTTGTTACCAGCACGCTGTATGAACTTAGGTGATGAACTTTCGA
>NW_017122061.1:0-252 GCF_001263275.1 Habropoda laboriosa | reverse complement strand
GGCGGCCAGAGTGACGCGAAAGGTTTTATGACATGTCAATGTCTATTGATTGTTCACGAGTGGACACCAGGAAGGTGTGTGGCCCGCAGAAACTTTATTTCTCTACGGCCATAAAACGCTTCCTGAGCTTCGTCGCCTATTTGAAAGGAAATTTTAATTAAAGCGAAACAAAAAAGGGGCGCATTCAAGAATAGCGTAAACAGGCACATCTTACACCAATTTCGCTCGATGTGTCACTTCTTACTTCTTCGC
>NW_017122060.1:0-252 GCF_001263275.1 Habropoda laboriosa | reverse complement strand
TTTTCGAATGTCACGTAATAGCATGTAATTTTACGTGCCGTGATAGTAATGTATTTCTACCTTTACTTGCTGTTGCCACACCGGCGACAAGACAGGGCGTAAACAACAGAAGCTCCCGAACCTTTCTAACCTTTTCTATTGAATACGATTTTCCTACCTTTTTCCTATTTTCATAAGCGGACGAACAAGCATAAAGAGACCGGAGCAGTTAGGCGCATTTAGGCGATTATTGTGAGATTCTGATGCACGTAA
>NW_017122059.1:0-252 GCF_001263275.1 Habropoda laboriosa | reverse complement strand
TCAAAAGAGTAAAAAATGCAATGCATTAGATATATCGGAAATTTAGGAAGAATTCAAACCGTGATATCTCTGTTTCTAATTAAGACAGCGCCAAAAGCCAAAAGGTATTTTATTCGTTAGTTGAAAACGAATCCAACGCACTCCTCAAATTATTCTTAAAATGAACGAGGGCAGATATAAGTCGAGCTAAATTTTCTGCGATAAGGCGTGCATAAGATGTCGAATTTTTCGTGATAAAGCTTCGCTATAGAA
>NW_017122058.1:0-252 GCF_001263275.1 Habropoda laboriosa | reverse complement strand
ATAGAATACATATATACGTGTTTTCAATAGAATGAGTGTCGAGGGTGAAAACCTCCGTGCTTTTTAGCACGGAGACGTCCACACCCGACGTGGTGGTGGTAAGTGTGACGCGATACGGAAGATGTCGAGCGATCATCGCCTTTGGCGACGCAGGACCCAACGCGAGTCCCCTCAAGCGGAGAAACACTTGAGCCCTCCCGCCTCGGCAACCGCGGTCCCGCTTCGGTTCCTCGCGGGATCCTTTTGTCGAAG
>NW_017122057.1:0-252 GCF_001263275.1 Habropoda laboriosa | reverse complement strand
CGATTTTTCTCGAAAAAATGCAGACAATTCGCGCGAGTCTGGTTTTCAGAAGAAAAATTCATTGATCTAAACGTCTTTCGTGCACAACTACGAGTTCGAAGCTGTTTCTCTCTTTTTCTCTCTCTGGTTTTCTTGGTTGAAGAGTGTTGCAACCATCGGAATTGTCCTTCGTCGTGTTCTAACGAGCGTTTCGCGGGGGGGAAAAATTGGAAAAGTACGGGACGAGAGTCTGTGCTTCAGACCCTTTTAGTG
>NW_017122056.1:0-252 GCF_001263275.1 Habropoda laboriosa | reverse complement strand
TTACTGAGTTTTTTAAATGGAACCATATAATTTTTGTTTATTATATAGAAGGAAATGTTAAAACGAATTCAAAAAGTTCATTACCTTGAATACAAGAAATACATTGTACACTTTATGGTACCCTCATTATACTTCGACGCATCGCCGAACCTTCGTGCATCCCTCTATCCTGAAATATTATCGTCCACACGAGTTCTATCCTTACCATCGCTTTCAAAGGCACCTCGACTGTGACATGTTTTGTATCTTGAT
>NW_017122055.1:0-252 GCF_001263275.1 Habropoda laboriosa | reverse complement strand
GCAATAGATGACGGTCGAGTCTCGTTCGAGCAGTCGGTAAACAGATGAGCAGTCGATAATTGATCGGAATGATAATTTCGAGCGCTCGAAAAAAAATAAAGTTACGTCGCGCAAACACCATAAACAGGCGAACAGATGCCTGCGCGACACCAAACGACGTACATCATGGTAAACTTTATTTTTTTATCTCATGTTCCCAAAATTTCTCTATTATTTCAATAAGCTTATTTTACAGGTTAAAATTCAAGCAAT
>NW_017122054.1:0-252 GCF_001263275.1 Habropoda laboriosa | reverse complement strand
AAGCCTTTTCTGTTGAGCAGGGCTGGTTGCTGTACATTCAGTATTTGCCGGACGACTTCGAATCCATTACTGTATGAGTCTGCATTGAATTAATCTCGAAGTAGACTACCAAACTGTGAGCATGATTTTTTCGGGTGTAAACCGAATCGGGGAGATTCATGTGCTTCTTCCGTTTCGTTTAGAGATTCAGATTTTTGTGAACACAGAATTAGTGCTCTTGTAATATGTTAATGCCCGTGGTTGTGGCGATGA
>NW_017122053.1:0-252 GCF_001263275.1 Habropoda laboriosa | reverse complement strand
GATCCTATAGAATTCTTTTATGAACGACCTACCACACCTCGGTCGAACCTTCATTCTCACCTATATACAATCTATTTAGACAGATTTCGAGGCACTCCGTTTCGAATTCTTTCCAACACAGACCTCTGTCAATTGTCCAATCCTCCGTGTTTACCTTATAATTGACAAACACATTGTCCAGATCGAAGCTACTGCGAATCATAGAGATTTCACCAGGATTCGTTTTTTTTTTCTGTCGCGATTGCAAACACG
>NW_017122052.1:0-252 GCF_001263275.1 Habropoda laboriosa | reverse complement strand
CATATATTCAATATTCACGTTTTAGAGAACGTTTACAGAATCACGACAATATGTGTGTTATTTAAATCATAACATAATTTTGTACAATACCGTATAAACAATAGAACGCCTGGTAAAATGATAAAAAGTTCCGATTTCGCTTGCGTACGAAAAAGATTTTAGCGCCGGGTCACATTTGACCCGGTCTCTGTCGTGCGTGAGACTATCGCGCCATCTGCTGTCCGAGGGATAAAAAATGTCGTTGCACAAATT
>NW_017122051.1:0-252 GCF_001263275.1 Habropoda laboriosa | reverse complement strand
TCTACTTTTCGCCGACATTGATTTTTAGAATTCTGAGGTCATTTAGGATTGATGTATTCGAGTTTGAACTCGTTACCTTAGATTACGACACTTCTGAAGAGTTCGTAAAACTATTGTGAATCAATAAAATCGTGAAAATAATTTTTTAAAGCCCTTATTTTAACCTCAATATCCAATTTTTTAATATTGATTGAAAATTGACATATTTGCTACTGCACAATTTAGGTGAAATTACTTCTAATTCATCTCTAA
>NW_017122050.1:0-252 GCF_001263275.1 Habropoda laboriosa | reverse complement strand
CTTTTAAGTGTCTTGTTAATGAAAATTTGTAATCTAAGTCAAAAAGCATGGCCGGGGACGATTGTAACATCAGCAGTCGTAGTCAGAAGTAACATATTTTTGCCTTGTATGCCTTGATTTATATACGCGATATTACCAAATGAAAAATAAGTGCAGTGCCTGAAGTGTAACGATTGAGCACATGAAGAATGCACTAAATAACATAATTTATACGTTTGACATAATTGTGAAACCGAATAATCTGTAATCAGA
>NW_017122049.1:0-252 GCF_001263275.1 Habropoda laboriosa | reverse complement strand
ACTTTGTATCTAATTCACTGAACGAACCATTATGCACTTCACTGAATTCTTACGTGAATTTCACTCTTTCAATTTTCCGACCGTTCTCACAGTATTTTCTAATTTTTAATCTGTTGATATTTGGTAGGTAGATACCAAAATCTTTGGGTTCCTTTGTCCACCATTTTTCAAATTTCTCAGTTCTATCTTCTAAATATGCTTCTGCTTTTCAAATCCTGTTTTAGAAATAACATTCAAATTATTTACATTTTT
>NW_017122048.1:0-251 GCF_001263275.1 Habropoda laboriosa | reverse complement strand
ATCCTCGTAATATAAATGGCGTGCGATTCGGCTATGCATTCTGGTCGCCGGCGTCGAATATAAGAACTACGATGGTGGGGGCAACTACATATATTTAAATATTTCTACGTTAAAAATAATTCCAAAAACTAAATGTGTCCAACGAAACCTTACCTTTTTTTTGGTACCGAATGAAAAGGTGTTCTTTGTTATTCAAAGCTCAACGGTTCCGCTCTTACCGTTAAAAGAAGGGAATATGCACCTATAACATC
>NW_017122047.1:0-252 GCF_001263275.1 Habropoda laboriosa | reverse complement strand
CTACCCCTTTGCGTACTGGTAGCACACACTAAGTCGTAGCGTAAGAAATAAAGCATTCTTGTACTAAATTAAGTCACTCATTCTAAATTTGTGTCGTACAAAACACATCTGATTTCTCCTGCTAAGAGAAACCATACACGTTAACTCACAGTTAATATATTTTACTAGTAAATTCACGATGTGCAACATAAAAATTCCAAAATAAATAAGTACATACTCTGAGCGTTTTTTAAAGAGCAAATTATTGTCAAT
>NW_017122046.1:0-252 GCF_001263275.1 Habropoda laboriosa | reverse complement strand
GTTTAAGGTTCTACTGGGTTACTCTTCGGTTCGGGGGTTTGGAAGCTTGCTGTTTGTTGAAAATGTTACTTTTTTGGGTGTATTGGCGAAGAAACGTGTGGAATTTGGTGTATTTTTTTCACCGTGCAAATAATTGTGTTGGGAGCAATGAAGAAAATAGTGTTTTTATTTATCAGAGTGTGCAGTTTCTTGAGAATGTTATTTTTTGGGTGTATTGGTGAAAAAAAAGAGTACTCTAGGAAACGTGCGGAA
>NW_017122045.1:0-252 GCF_001263275.1 Habropoda laboriosa | reverse complement strand
GCGGTTTACGAGCTCATGTTGCAAACCCTTTTACGTATTATCCTGTGCACGTAATTCTCACTCATTATCATTTGTTACTCCTTTAAAGAAAAAAATCATAGCTTTGAACAAACTCTCTTCAAAATTTGCAATTAAATTACAATCTCCGTCGTTGTCTGAAAATTTTGTATACTTTATTCTCTAAGATGCTTTGGAAAATATAGGCTAAAGTGAAATCTTGGATCCACTTTCATCCCCTTGGCACTTAGAAAA
>NW_017122044.1:0-252 GCF_001263275.1 Habropoda laboriosa | reverse complement strand
AAATACTTTATAAACCATTCGATATGTTTAGGGCTCAATTTCAAGTCGGCCGTCGTGAACGGATTATTAAATTTCACGTCAGCCATAGGAAGAGAACTACTGCAAACGCCGTAGGGTCGGAAGGGTTAAATTTAGCTATTTTAAGGGTAATTCTTAGGAACTTGAACTTAAAATGGTTCACTGCATTAACCTTTGTTTTTGTTTTTTTTTATGAGGAAACATGGCAGAATAATGCTATTAGGCTACTTTTCA
>NW_017122043.1:0-252 GCF_001263275.1 Habropoda laboriosa | reverse complement strand
TATATAAGGTAAAATAAGGATAGGAATAAATATTGCAATGAGTACTCAATCGAAGTATATTGCTAGCATAAAAAATATAATATATTATTCGTAGTATCTAAAATTTTGTAAATCTAGTACGAAAATCACCAGTTAGTAAAAATCGTACAGTCGGCCGCATAAATGTTCGTCCACCTACCGCACTCAGTATATGTGTAGGTAAAAGTGGGAAAATATGCAGATAAAATTTAAAAAAGAAAAGAAATGCAGAAA
>NW_017122042.1:0-252 GCF_001263275.1 Habropoda laboriosa | reverse complement strand
GTGACGGCAAAAAACCATTTCTCTAAGCCTTATAAAAATATCGGTGCAAAGTCAAATTTTTTTTACAGCGACACGACGATGATAACCGAGAAGTCACGCGTACGCATTGGTTCGACCTCGCGCGGATGAGCCTGGTCACCGTCCCTGAGCGCGGGGACTACGCGCGCTCTGATTGGCCAGTGTTTTTCCTTAATAATTTAAAAATGAAGCTTCAAACAACATTTTGGTAAAGGAAAAAGTTGTTCAGAGTCA
>NW_017122041.1:0-252 GCF_001263275.1 Habropoda laboriosa | reverse complement strand
AATATCGTTCGAACAATTTCCTCTGGGGATATTTAAATTTTTCTGAAATTTAGAAAAAAAAAAACATCTACCACTTCTGACTCCCCCGAAAAGAAGAGGAACACTGTTAGGACGAAGAAGAAAAAGAAGGTAATAGCATACTTAGCCAGATGATTTTTCGTCGATAAGGCAAGAAAATTCTAGCGTGGTCATTTGTAAGGCTACGAGGGTTATTTAGTGCGAGAAAGACGGGCAGGATTTACATTGTAAGAA
>NW_017122040.1:0-252 GCF_001263275.1 Habropoda laboriosa | reverse complement strand
ATGGACGAAGATTTTTGTTTCACCGCAGGTCGAAAATACGAAATTTTTGAGAAGAGCGAAAAGGCAATTTCTTACTTACAGCATTATTTGACATTATTTCTGACGCTAAATCTCTGTGTCAGAAGATACTCGAAGCAACAAACTAAAAATTAAAAATTCTTTACTTGTGACACTTTTCTCCCGAGTCTTAGAAATCGGTGATCTGAAATTTGGGTTAAAAGTGACTTGAACTCTCCAACGAAGAACCGGACG
>NW_017122039.1:0-252 GCF_001263275.1 Habropoda laboriosa | reverse complement strand
AGTTCAAAAGTTACATTAATATCGTAAAACAGGCAAAATATTTTTAGGTGACCATCGTGTTTTGTTTCCATAGTCGCGTTATTCATTTGTTACTGATGATAGCATCTAGTTTGTAAGTGTTCATCAAGTTGAAAAGAACAAAACTAGCAGTATTCTAGAATGAAGCCACTTCCTCATATTATTGCCAGGACAATCATTTCTCTTCTACAAAATGGTTTATCAACCCGTCAGATTTCTGAAAAATGTTTTGTA
>NW_017122038.1:0-252 GCF_001263275.1 Habropoda laboriosa | reverse complement strand
CTCACTGTTCTCACTTTTGACTGTTGCTAGCAAATTCTCAATTTTGTTCTGTATACCGTCTTCTACGCGTCTTTTTCACCCTCATTTATCCTCACATCCCTGCGTTCTCTCTTTTTTAATTTTATTTTATTTTAAGTAGACAGTCTTAATCGACATTCAGTCAGGTCCACGAAAATCTTTGGGAAGTCATGCATCCTCCATTTAGACGATATTCTCAAGTACTCTGTCCGGAACACTCTTTTTTCGCACTTC
>NW_017122037.1:0-252 GCF_001263275.1 Habropoda laboriosa | reverse complement strand
AAAGCTAAGGCATACTTTATGCAGAAGCTCTTAGCTTCTCAGGTTTCCGTCTACTGATCTTGAAATTACACTGAAACTGTCTGTACATTACATTTCTTCCACTGGCTGTACTTAAGGTACGTATTCATCTCAAAGATTTTCACGATAGTTGCTCTCGAGAGTACTCTCAAATTGTGTGCCCAGCTCTCTGCTAGTACTCTCGGTACAATGTATAGTCGGTGGAAGAAATATTCAGGCATGCAGCATTTTACG
>NW_017122036.1:0-252 GCF_001263275.1 Habropoda laboriosa | reverse complement strand
ATAGTTATCTCACGCAGCGCATATACGCATACATATATGCACACGCATTGGAAGAATATAAATTCACTTCAGTTTTTCATAAAGGCGGGGGTGGTTCCCAACTACGCGATTTCCATCTACGCGGACAATCGGCGTCCCTAACCCCGGCGTTGTTCGAAGAAACACTGTACTTCAAAGGGAATACATACATATTTATATAGTAGGCAACAATATATACAAATCACTATAATTTATTCTAAATTATAATGCACA
>NW_017122035.1:0-252 GCF_001263275.1 Habropoda laboriosa | reverse complement strand
GTATCCTAGCGTGTCGCAAGATTGCGAGCCTGCAATATTCCTCCCTTGTCTCCTGCAAAATCTCGTTTATTTAAACAACGATAATTTATCGCAAAACATGCTGGAATAATGTGAAAACACGTGTATCATCTCCACGCAGTTTTTGCAATACGGGTGATCTTTTTTTACGATCATCGAACTGGAAGTTCCAGTTAAACAGAAGGAAATTGGTATGGTAAAGGGGTAGGAAGGGGGCGAGAGAGATGAAATTGT
>NW_017122034.1:0-252 GCF_001263275.1 Habropoda laboriosa | reverse complement strand
CTAACATTCTAACACGTTAAACTTTGAATGCACTAACATTTTAACACCTTCAAATTTGAATGCGCTAACATTTTAACACCTTCAAATTTGAATGCACTATCATTTTAACACCTTAAAATTTGAATGCACTAACATTTTAACACGTTAAACTTTGAATGCATTAACATTTTAACACCTTAAAATTTGAACGCACTATCATTTTAACACCTTAAAATTTGAATGCACTAACATTTTAACACGTCAAACTTTGAA
>NW_017122033.1:0-252 GCF_001263275.1 Habropoda laboriosa | reverse complement strand
CGGTTCCTTCACACGTGACAAACGCGAATTACATTCGCGACGTTAATTAACCTTCGAACGGCGAATCTCGGGTCACCACTGACCCAGCGTTTAAATGTCTCTGAAGTAGATGTAGACTTCAATTCCCAGTTGCTCCCTCAAATTTTTCCTCAGCTCGTACAATGTTACGCTATCTAATAGTACGAACGACGTGAAAATTTCCTGTAGGTACGTAACAATTTCATGCTAATCGTGAATTCACTATGCTGTCAC
>NW_017122032.1:0-251 GCF_001263275.1 Habropoda laboriosa | reverse complement strand
AAACCTCAACTTCGTATTCGGTACCAAAAAGAGGTAAGGATTCGTTCGGAACATTTATTAATTGGAATTATTTCTAACGACGAAATATTTAATTATTTGTATTTTCCCCCACACTTATATAGAAAATTCGACGCCGGCTTCCAGAATGCATAGCCGAACCGTGCGCGATTTTCAGGACGAGAATCGTCCCAGTATGATAAGCGAAGGTCGCGAGGAACTACTATAACCATGTGCGACGTTACATGTGTATA
>NW_017122031.1:0-252 GCF_001263275.1 Habropoda laboriosa | reverse complement strand
GTACTCAATAAGCTGGAGATCTTTACCCTGCGGTTTATCGGCCTTTAGCGCCATTACTACTCGGGATGAGGGGTCATACAGGGATGCGGAAGAAGGGTGAGGTGTTTCGTATCGGGATTGTATGGTAGACTCGCCAATAGGGTTGATGCAGACGCTTGGAATATTAAGATTTGAAGCTGATATATACAAAAATGAGGACTGAAGTGAACACCTGTGTAAGAATTGGAGATTTGAGAAGATTTCGATGAGACA
>NW_017122030.1:0-252 GCF_001263275.1 Habropoda laboriosa | reverse complement strand
GGAACCCAATGTAAATATAACTCAAGCTGTAACAAAATTTATGCCTAATCCGAAGGTAATTCACGTTAATCCAGACTTAACTCAACGCCACACCTAATTTAAATTAGGTTAACTTTGAAACGGACAGCATCTAATCCGGCTCGAAACCAGGTTGAACCTGATTTAACTTAAGCCTAACCTAAACACCGCCTAAATCTAACCTAACGCGGTGCTAACTCATCCTGAACTTGGTCTAATCCTGATTTAACTTTC
>NW_017122029.1:0-252 GCF_001263275.1 Habropoda laboriosa | reverse complement strand
GCTGGTTGACAGTGACGTTTAAACGTAGACGCTTGGTACACGCGTTTCGATAACTCGATTACATGCACAAGGTGACCAATTTATACGGGATTAAGTGTAAATAGTGAAATTATATTGCACGGGTAACGTAAAAGGGGAATATTAAACGAGCGAAATTGAAATGTTCGCGAAATTTTAGGTTTCGACGAAGAGTTTTATTTACCTCGTCCTAGTTAAATCACAGGAAGGCAGTTGTTGATGATCGTAGCGTTG
>NW_017122028.1:0-252 GCF_001263275.1 Habropoda laboriosa | reverse complement strand
TGTTGCGTCGAGGCACACTGTAGGCGAACCGCGTCGAGCATCCGTCGAGCGTGTACAGTTGCGTGAAACGATCGTAAAACTCGAATGGTTCCGCGACCCAGCGGAAGGCCACGAGACTAAACGTCGAAGGCCAAAATGGCGCGGGGATCGGGTGTAAAAGAGGGTGGTGAAGAGCTGTGATCGAAGCAGCGATCGTCGCGAATCCCTGGCGGGGTTGTCGGTTGTCGCGGACGAATAAAAGTGGCGTTCTCG
>NW_017122027.1:0-252 GCF_001263275.1 Habropoda laboriosa | reverse complement strand
ATATAGATAGATGTTTATTAACAAAACATACGAATAATTATAATACATTTGACTATGCCACACGCTTCGTCTATTCACGCCTCTCGACTTTTTCAAACACACTGTCCTTCCATCCCTCGCACGCTGTACTTTATAGCCAGGCCCTTCGTGGGCCTCTCGTCGCCGGGGGTTTTCTCGTCGCTCGTCGCTCGCTTTCTCTCTTATGCTGGCCACATTTTCTTAAAACTACGCTTGCTTAAAATTACGATACTA
>NW_017122026.1:0-252 GCF_001263275.1 Habropoda laboriosa | reverse complement strand
GAACGATTTTAATATATTTTTTTGTAGATTCTGTAGCTAATAAATTGTAGAAAATCTATATTCTCACGCGCGTATTTTGCGCATGTAAATTCCATCTGTGCGTAATGTTCTTTAGAATCTGACAAAGTGTAAATAAAATTTGTACAATCCTTATAGTTACAATTCAGACGAAAAATTAGCGATTGTCTAACAATTACTGGCAACGCAAGGCTTGATAATTTTCACATATCCTGCGATCTTTTATTTAGCTTG
>NW_017122025.1:0-251 GCF_001263275.1 Habropoda laboriosa | reverse complement strand
GAGAAATTTCGACGTTCATTTCGAATCAATTTACACATTTAGCATACATTTAAAATTTTCTTTATCATGGCGAATAAGGGAGGAGAGAAAGAGCGAATACGAATTCGTTCGCGTGAATTATTAATTCCTTACAAATTACCGCTGAATACAAGAAATAGAAGCACCTAATGCAAATACATAACGAACAGCCAAAGGAGGATGTTAAAAAATGGCCAATTTTGGCATACGGCCGGAACGAAAAATTTTTTTTG
>NW_017122024.1:0-252 GCF_001263275.1 Habropoda laboriosa | reverse complement strand
ACAGACGCGCAACGATACGGTTTCTGCTTCATGAATTTTCGGCCAATAGAAACACACACACACACACACACATACCGGCTCTCTCTCTCTTTCTCTTGCGAATACTAATCGTCCGTCGTACACGAATTTGCAACCTTGTATCGCACGATGCTCTAGGAGACACGTGAACACGAGTAAGATTGTGTAACTCAAGACGTGATTCGAGTCTATGATCTTTCGTGGTTCATTATCTTGGCTATCGAGTCTATTCGT
>NW_017122023.1:0-251 GCF_001263275.1 Habropoda laboriosa | reverse complement strand
CATTACTCATACTGGACTCTTCACCTTCCAACTCTCCTATATAATCATAACCCAAAGTCCATCCTCCTTAAACCCTTAAATAGCCCTATTTTCTCAATTTCCACATTCATTCTCTGTTTTACCACGCGCACGTCACGTAACATTCAACCTCTGTCAAATAAAGTTCTGTCTCTACGCAACGACGATCTTTAAGTGTTTTAATTCAGCGTTACCCCATATCTGCTCCGAGTTTCGAGGAATTGGAGCAAACC
>NW_017122022.1:0-251 GCF_001263275.1 Habropoda laboriosa | reverse complement strand
TTATGTAGCTCGCAGGGACACACTGGTCGTTTGATTCTTCTCCCAAGTTCGGCTGTTCGTTGTGTACTTGAATTCGGTGCCACTATTTCTTGTATGCAGCCACAATTTACGAGGAATTAGTTCACACTAACGAATAAACTAAGTATGCAAATTGATTCGAAATCCATGCACAATCGAAACCGCTTTGCTTTATTCGAGGGAGCACTGAATTTTCTACAAGATTATGATCGCACGGTACAAACGTCGTTCGT
>NW_017122021.1:0-251 GCF_001263275.1 Habropoda laboriosa | reverse complement strand
TGTTCAAACGTGATAACAACCACTTAAGCATTGTTCCATTGCAAGATCGAACACACCTTTCGAATCGTCCTGACAATCTGGACGTCGAAATCGATCCTGTATATCTCGAGGACTGTCTACTCGAGCTGTCTTTTCTTATGAAACTTCGACGACGCAATTTACGTCCTGTCGAGAAATCGATGATGATATGGTATTTCGTCCTTTTAGTTTTTCACTTTTTTCCAAATGAAATTTCGAAACTTCGAGAAGAT
>NW_017122020.1:0-251 GCF_001263275.1 Habropoda laboriosa | reverse complement strand
CGATATTTTTGAGTCTTTTGTTTTCTCACATTTTTAACTCTTGTGTTAATAAGGACACAATTGCCTACTTTATCGTGCAATTTTAGTAGCTTTCTGATAAGAAAATTGTAAATTTGAAGAAAACACGGATGAGAAATGTGCCAAATAACGATCTCGCCGGATATTCAAATCTTTTAGATTTTATTTAGAGATGAAATATTCTAAGCGAGAATGTGCAAAAGAGTGCTCGGTTATTGACATAAGGGTGAAAT
>NW_017122019.1:0-251 GCF_001263275.1 Habropoda laboriosa | reverse complement strand
GGAATCATCCAACCGGCTTCTGACGTATTATTTCTACGCGCAGCACATTTTCGCGAAACAACGGGAGAAGGTTTCGTTCGCTTCGTGTTTGCGCATTGATTCACCCCACGCTGGATACCCGAACGACGCCTCCAACCAAAACGATACGGATTTCGATTCTATCAGATTCGACGAGAACTGCAAATCGTCTCGGATCCTCTCGAATTCGGGTTAAGTGTACGTAGATTTAGTTCGGGCGTTGTAAATTGGCG
>NW_017122018.1:0-250 GCF_001263275.1 Habropoda laboriosa | reverse complement strand
AATCGTGTTTTAACGAATATAAACTGAAATACTTCTGTTTTCTCGCGACAAACCACGTTCTGCTGTACTGCAAACGACAGTTTTCTCTTTATCTTGCATGTTTCGCCACATAAAACGTGCTCTAACGAATTCAAACTGAAATACTGCTGTTTTCGCTCGACAATCCGAGTTTTGCAGTACGACAAAAGACTGTTTTCTCGTTATTCTGCATGTTTCGCCACGTTAATCCTGTTTTAACGAATATAAACTG
>NW_017122017.1:0-251 GCF_001263275.1 Habropoda laboriosa | reverse complement strand
CACCTTAAAAGACCAAAGTGTTATAGGTCGATGAATTCGTCTCGGAATGGGCTACAGGCCTATCTAAATAAAAGCATACAGTTCCGTATAAAAAAACGAAGATCACCTTGAAATCTTCGAAGCACGTCCATCTAGAAAAAATTTATCACCACCATAAGACATCCCCCCATAAAACAGGGTAAGTTCTATTTGAAATATTTTTTGGAACGAGCTGTAGTTTGGGAAATAATTGCGTGCGAAATTTCAAATGG
>NW_017122016.1:0-251 GCF_001263275.1 Habropoda laboriosa | reverse complement strand
AATCAATTCCCGTCAGAAGTAGATTCCGTGGCGGACAATCAGCGAGCAATCAGACATCCCCCGGCGAACAAATACTTTCCACGTTCCCGTTATGCCATATAGCAAGCACTTCGATAAGACTGCATTACACCTTGAAATTATGCATTCGCCTCGATAAGATCCATAGCGCGAAATTTCAGCGATTGTGAAGCCAAGTGTCTCCCTTTCTCTTCAATCCTCTCATCTTCGTGTCTCTCCCTTCCCCAACGTCG
>NW_017122015.1:0-251 GCF_001263275.1 Habropoda laboriosa | reverse complement strand
ATTATAGAAAAGTTTACGGATGAATTGTAACTTGTGGTTCCTGTCTGATAGATGACCTAACTACTATGAGTTTCTAGTGAAAATTCTCATTTCTAACATTTGCAAGTTTGAAACGATGCAAGTTGCAATAGAGGACCTAGAGGTTAAACGATTATAATTTTGAACTATTACGGATATTAGCTACAAAACATATTTGCACCGTTCAGGAGTGGAAACTAACCAATAGGAAAGGACCTACAGGTTTCATTCTT
>NW_017122014.1:0-251 GCF_001263275.1 Habropoda laboriosa | reverse complement strand
CAAATGATCACAGATTACATCGTAAAAATTGCAAGCACCTAGCAGCAGTTCTTCCCACTTAGGTCGCGAACTTTTCAATCCGCCCTCGTATGTTTAAAAATGTAAAGTTTGTTTTGGCTCGTTGATCTGTCGATCGTTCGGGCTTGGTTTTTGTTTGTACGAGGTGTACCGACTAGTTTTCGAAGAATCACCCTCACGTTGAGGGAAGAGAAATGTATGATGCGTTTAAACTGGATGATCCAGTTTATTAT
>NW_017122013.1:0-251 GCF_001263275.1 Habropoda laboriosa | reverse complement strand
TCTACGCAACGACGATTCTTGAGTGTTTTAATTTAGCGATACACCAATATCTGCTCCTAGTTTCGAGGAATTGGAGCAAACCGGGCATCACAGAACGACCAGGTGGTACGTTTGAGAAAGTTGAATATGAAAATTGAGCAAAACCGATCGGAAGTGATGTTTGAGTGAAGAACAGAGTGATCACTTCGTTTGCTACATATTTCTTCCGTTTTACCCGTTGCATTTCAATCGACGATCGAAGGAGAACCAGA
>NW_017122012.1:0-251 GCF_001263275.1 Habropoda laboriosa | reverse complement strand
ATTCGGAGATTTACTGTGCTTCGAAATCAAAGGAAAGAAAAGTAAAATCTGAAAAAATCGAAAATTCGCAGATTTACTGTGCTTCGAAAAGGAAATTTTAGAAAATCGAAAATTCGGAGATTTACTGTGCTTCGAAATCAAAGGAAAGAAAAGTAAAATCTTAGAAAACCGAAAATTCGCAGATTTATTGTGCTTCGAAAAGGAAATTTTAGAAAATCGAAAATTCGGAGATTTACTGTGCTTCGAAATCG
>NW_017122011.1:0-251 GCF_001263275.1 Habropoda laboriosa | reverse complement strand
CGCAATCAAGGTGAATTAAGAGAAAAAGAACAGGGGGGAAAGTCTGGAGAGTACGAGGCTGGTGGAGATTGAAAATTTCGGTTAGGGGCCGGGGAGAGACTTTCGTGGAACGTTTGCTTTGCTTTTGGGATTTGCCGTTCTGTGATTGTTCCATTGATTGAAGTTATGCTCCACGTGTTTTCATTCACTTTTGTAGAGCTTGTTTCTGGTATAATTTACCTGCGTCTACGTTATTTCTGCTGCCAGTGAAA
>NW_017122010.1:0-251 GCF_001263275.1 Habropoda laboriosa | reverse complement strand
CATCCCGCAAGAACCTTTGTACGTCAAAAAATTACCTTACACAATTACCAAGATACCGTGAATACAAATTTTATCTACAAAACAAATTCGTCTATCCAATATAATTTCCGTAGAATATTCCATCGAAAACAAGAACTACCCGAATCAAAGCTTCGATGTTAACACTACCGACCGGGTCAAAATGACCAATTTGCATCTTTCGAGAAAACGTGAATGTTCAATACTGGTAAGTGTTATCATTTGTAACTTTG
>NW_017122009.1:0-251 GCF_001263275.1 Habropoda laboriosa | reverse complement strand
CCAGTACGCATAAAAATGAAAAACTAACGCAGCGTAATAAAAATTCAAGCAAAAACGTAAATCTACGTGGGCCGTCCTAGGAAGTCAGAATGGAGAAACGTAAGTTTACGTGACCCGTCCGTTAAGTGTTAAAATAAAAATTTAACAGAAGAAACATCGTCGATTTGTTAACGCGCCAAAGCCCTTTGCACGTACGTTGTGATCTGTTAGTTCTCCTTCGTAGTTATCGCTTTAAAATGCAGTCTGTCTAC
>NW_017122008.1:0-251 GCF_001263275.1 Habropoda laboriosa | reverse complement strand
CTTTGTCTCTTTATTTATCGAACGACCCTCGTATATTTCGGACGTTTCAAAAGTATAGCTCCGAATATAGCTGTTACTCGTGACGTTCAGAAACACGCAACTCATTTCATCACTGGAATATGAAAAACTCTGCACCCCTATTTTGGGGAGTTCTTTGTAATATTGACGTTTGGCGGGGAGTTAATTGAAAGTAAGCCTACTCTAGAAATTTGAACTCAGAGTGAAAACAAGTGAGCCGGTTTTTTTAAGTG
>NW_017122007.1:0-251 GCF_001263275.1 Habropoda laboriosa | reverse complement strand
AAATCTGGCTTAAACAGTAAATCACATTTCGGTCTATAACTACCCTAAAAGTGAGGTTAGGGGCCTGAAATTTGGCACAAAGGCCTACCATTCAAATGTCCCTCGATCGACATACCACAAGTTCAAATTAATTTAAGTATACTTTTACTATACTTATTTTACTGTACTCTTTATTATTATAGAAGTACTTATACATTGTTTAATTAAACGAGAACATCAACAGTCACTAATTGTGCAGTACAGTGTATACT
>NW_017122006.1:0-251 GCF_001263275.1 Habropoda laboriosa | reverse complement strand
CACGTTCGGCTCGTAAACCCGTTGAATTCGCGCACAGATAACGATAATCGTGCGAAACGCGCCACTAACTCGACGAATTTCCGTCTCCCGACGAATTTCTGAAGAAGAATTCCTTGTTCAAGCAACTGACCGAGTGAAATTCTAAATGCGTAACACCGTTTCGTCGATAAAGTTCATCGATATCGAAAATTCGCGCAGGACAATAAAACCGCGTAATCCAGCGATCATTCCTCGAAAGCCTCCGTCTATGA
>NW_017122005.1:0-251 GCF_001263275.1 Habropoda laboriosa | reverse complement strand
ATAAGAACTTCGATGGCGTGGGCAATTACAGATTATTAAATATTTCGACTTTAAATATAATTCTTTCAGCTAAATGTAACCAACGAAATCTTAGAATTTTTTAGTCACTCACATAAATGTGTGCTTGTCTCTTCAATATCACACACGGTTCCCGAGTTACTGTTAAACGAAGCGAATACCCAAATATATCATCGGCTAGGTGAAAGTCTTTCTTCGCTACTTTCACATAACATACTGGGACGATTCACGTC
>NW_017122004.1:0-251 GCF_001263275.1 Habropoda laboriosa | reverse complement strand
A
The DNA here is from genome assembly GCF_001263275.1 of Habropoda laboriosa. Classification (NCBI taxonomy): domain Eukaryota; kingdom Metazoa; phylum Arthropoda; class Insecta; order Hymenoptera; family Apidae; genus Habropoda; species Habropoda laboriosa. The sequence goes on along the minus strand of NW_017122004.1, from coordinate 250 downwards.
AATACGGTTTGCAGATTTATGTCAATTATACACATGCAGAAAATTTCATCGAAATCGGTTAATGTCGCTACGAGCTACAAACGGTTAAAGATTGTGAAAATCGCACTGTTTCACGACTTTCGGCCTGTAACTGTTGTAAATCTGAACATCCTTACATCTTTCGATGCCTGTCGCTTGTTTCTCCATTAACAATAAATCTACAAACTGTATTTTTAAAATTTTCACTACAGGCTCAGATAAAAAAGTTGTT
>NW_017122003.1:0-251 GCF_001263275.1 Habropoda laboriosa | reverse complement strand
TTTGTAATTTGCTCGTGATCGTATTGACTAATCGAAAACATTGATGATTGTTGTCTTCGCTGATCAAAAGAAATGTAATTTAAATGGAAAATCAAAATTTCTGGTTTACGTGTTATTATTTCCATGATACACAAGAAAGAGAAAGCAATTAAGTTGTCGAATGAGCGACGGTTCTGTTGTAGTTCGGGCTGATACTGGTTACAACGGTAAAACTGAATTGTAATTTATAAGAAATTGGACCTAATAGCAAA
>NW_017122002.1:0-251 GCF_001263275.1 Habropoda laboriosa | reverse complement strand
GATCTCCCTCTGTCTAACCAGTTTGCGGTCCGCCATTTCAACCCTCGTGCGTTCTCCGCGAATTGTGTTATCGCCACGAGTTTCTCTCGAATCTCGTTCAATTGAACGTTGTGTCTGTTCGAGAAAAGAAAAGAAAAGAAGGACAGGTTATCTCAGTTATCTGGTGATTGTCGAGAAAGTTAGTCCGTCTCGATGAAAAACCGGAGGATCCTTTTGTCGCGTGTGTTGTTGTAATTGACGGAAAAGTTATG
>NW_017122001.1:0-251 GCF_001263275.1 Habropoda laboriosa | reverse complement strand
TGGCGTAGGATGTATTCTGCGGATATCACATAATGTGAATTCTTGCATCTTGTTGGAGAAATTGTAATTGCTAAATCAATGGTCGCATTTATGTTCGTCTGATTTGTAAGGTTGGAGGATGAGATTTGAACGAATGTTGGGAAAAACGAAATGGTTATAAAAGTATCCACAGAGTTTCTAGGTTTAGCAGTATTTCGTGAAATAACTTATGCAGGCTGTCAGTAATTAAGTTGAAGAAATTTGTAACGCAA
>NW_017122000.1:0-251 GCF_001263275.1 Habropoda laboriosa | reverse complement strand
AGTTCGGCTGTTCGTTATGTATTTGAATTCGATGCCACTGCTTTTTGTATGCAGCGGCAATTTGTGAGGAATTAGTTTACGCGAACGAATTCGCATTCGCTCTTTTTAACCTGTCTTATTTGCCATGATAAAGAAAATTGTAAATGTATGCTAAATGTGTAAATTGATTGGAAATTTTTCAAGAAAAAAGACCACATACAAGTGAAACCACGTTATTCGACACCACGTTGTTCGAGGGAGCACTGTACATG
>NW_017121999.1:0-250 GCF_001263275.1 Habropoda laboriosa | reverse complement strand
GCAGTACTGCAAACGACTGTTTTCTCGTTATTTTGCATGTTTCTCCACGTAAAACGTGTTTTAGCGAATATAAACTGATATACTGCTGTTTTCTCGCGACAAAGACGCTTTGCAGTACTGCAAACGACTGTATTCTCTTTCTTTTGCATGTTTCTCCATGTAAAACGTGTTTTAACGAATATGAGCCGAAATACTGCTGTTTTCTCGCGACAAAGACGTTATGCAGTACTGCAAACGACTGTTTTCTCTT
>NW_017121998.1:0-251 GCF_001263275.1 Habropoda laboriosa | reverse complement strand
AAAAGAAGTAGCAAACAATAGCACTTGATTTTTACAAAATCCAAAGAACCGAACTTAAACTATGAGATAATTGTAAAAATGTGACCAATCCATATTGTTTACTCCAAAAACTAAAGTACATACGGTAAAAAATTGGCTATTTTTGAGTAGGCACGTCTACTATGAAGCGTCATCAAATTTTTGTAATCTTCCTGTTGCAAAACTAAAGTACAATATATGTATCTTCCTGTACAACATATATGATACAAGAA
>NW_017121997.1:0-251 GCF_001263275.1 Habropoda laboriosa | reverse complement strand
AATTCCAGAATTTACAACGCTTCAATGTAAAATACTGTGGGATTTTGTTGATTACTTTTTATGCACAGTGACTCTTACTAATATTCGGACACTCTTTAGTTTCTGAGAAGTTAGAAGGATACTAGATGACGTGTATAAAATTCTTTGAAAATATTGCAGTTTGTGGGAATCGCGAAGAAAATTGTAATGGTCACTGTTTACGACTTTTTTACCTGAGCTTGTAACGAAAATTTAAAACATACGTTTTGTAG
>NW_017121996.1:0-250 GCF_001263275.1 Habropoda laboriosa | reverse complement strand
GATACCGAAGACAAAGGTGTGCTTTGTTATTCAAAGCTCAAACGGTACTGGTCTTACTGTTAAGCGAAGCGAATATACACATATAACGTCGGCTAGGCGATAGTGGTTCTTCGCGACATTAGCATAACATACTGCGGTGATATTCGTACTCTAATGGTATTTGATTCCACTATGCATTAGGGTCGTTGGGTCGTATTTTCGAACTACGATGGTGGGGGAAAGCACAGATAATTAAATATTTCGACGTTAA
>NW_017121995.1:0-251 GCF_001263275.1 Habropoda laboriosa | reverse complement strand
GCAACAACACTCATAAGGATTAAGATTATCTTTGATTGTTCTGTTTTAAATGAATACAACAACGTTAATCGTGGTTGTCAGTCAGAATGGCATGCTGCGGGAAATATGTAACAACTTAAGTAATAATTGAGATGATTACATGAAAATGACACTGTGTTTTCCTGAAACAGGATTAATCGTGTATGAAGAATTTCAAGTCCCTTGGTTTATAATTTCCTGTTCATATTTTATATTAAATATCGCCTAAAAAT
>NW_017121994.1:0-251 GCF_001263275.1 Habropoda laboriosa | reverse complement strand
GGAATTCTACAGCAATGCAAATATTCGTTTCTTGTAAAATACCCCATTAACGTTTCCCGGGAAGCGGATTCCCCGCAACAATCGAGTAATAGGAAATACACGCGGCAATTAAAATCACCAGATTAGAATCGTGAGCGGGAAACAAAAAGCGCGGCGGGGAAGAGAGTAGGCTGGAAACAAAATTGTTTGAATCTCGTGGCACTTTTTCCCTTTTATTTTTGTCATCGGTTAGAATTTATTTACCACGATGT
>NW_017121993.1:0-251 GCF_001263275.1 Habropoda laboriosa | reverse complement strand
TAGCCGCGCAATTTCTATTGTATTACTTTTATTCTTGACTAATTTCATCGTTTCTAATACCTACAGGCAACTTAAACAGTGAAACAGGCGTTAGAAATACTGTTACAATGTCTTCTGCGTACTTCTCGTACAAAATTAAAGAAACAAATCGATTTTAACGTATTTTCGTATTTTTATTTTACAAGTTGGATGGAAATAGTTTTTAATATCGTTATTAAATGCTATAAACAATACTATGAACAAAAAGTTAA
>NW_017121992.1:0-251 GCF_001263275.1 Habropoda laboriosa | reverse complement strand
TCCGAGCTCTCAAAACTTTCTCTTTCAATTTCACGGAAATTCTCATCATCCCCGATCTAAATCTCGCCTAAACTGACAAATTTTCGCGATTCGAAGCAATCTTCACAGGTACTTCACGAAAGCGATAATCGTTGTTAACGAATTACCGTGTCTTCCGCATCGTGACACGAACGCACGCATAAATCGCGACAAACCTAGTTCGTTTCACTTTCGCGACCACGCGTCCACCATGACACGGTCGCCTCCGCGAA
>NW_017121991.1:0-251 GCF_001263275.1 Habropoda laboriosa | reverse complement strand
TTACGAATTCTCATGCACAATTTTTACACGATTAATTAAATGATCTTTCTCGTAATATCAAGTACACAAGATTAGCATAATGAAATAATGAATAACGTGCACAAACAAGTATTGCTGTTAATACTTGCGATGTCTGTTAAAAAAAAATGTAGGTCAGGTAGCCACGAATTCCTGAATACTGAGAAAAGTACACACATTTCACATACTCGATCCAATTACCTCTCGCACAATATCAAACACAATAATCTCGT
>NW_017121990.1:0-251 GCF_001263275.1 Habropoda laboriosa | reverse complement strand
ATTGCTTAATTGTAATATGTTTAGATATATTTTTGGTAATTTTGTATTTAATAGAGCAAGAGATGTCGAACTTATTGTTAGAGTACAAATCATTTTTCTCCCCAATTTACTTTGTTCTTTCTTAAATTAATACACTGAAATTCTTTTGGAAGCATTCTTTATTTAACAATTCCTCTTGTTACTCCTTAATTTTGAAATTCATGCCATTAAAGAATTTTCCACAATCTAAACAATTATATGACAATAGAGGG
>NW_017121989.1:0-251 GCF_001263275.1 Habropoda laboriosa | reverse complement strand
GTATAGTTTTGTTGCTATTTTAGCTACTTCAAAAGAAATTGTAGTTTGTTATCGTTAACATTGTAGAGGTTAATTCACAGTGCTTCGTCTTCTAAACGACGAAGCGGATTGAGACCATTCTAGCCGTCCAGAAGCGACAGTGTATTTCAATCCTTATGAAAGTGTAATGAAATAAATGGCACACACAGATATTTGACAAAATAGTACCAGTTGAAAGTGTAACATTCAACACCAATTGTGACACTTCCACA
>NW_017121988.1:0-251 GCF_001263275.1 Habropoda laboriosa | reverse complement strand
TTAAAGTACCTCGAGAAGGTTTACCTGAAAAATTGCGGCGGTGGTTGAGAATATATTTGGTATGTCGGAGAGGGTTGTAGGTGTGTTTTAAGTACAGACGACGATTGCTGGAGGTTGAGAAAATTTGACTTTAGGGATTGTGGGTGTGGAAGACGTGAGCTGATGGTAGGGGTGACGTTGGCAGGGGAGTGAAGAGCTGGCGAGCGGTGCAGACAATAGAGTCGTGTCCAGGATTTGGGAAGAGTAGGATT
>NW_017121987.1:0-251 GCF_001263275.1 Habropoda laboriosa | reverse complement strand
TGGCCTGTAGGCGTTGCACAATTGGGAAATCGCCCCAGTTTTTAATTGGACAATCCTAGGTCTCATTTTTCTGCATTTCCCTCCAAGTCGCATCTTGGAAAATTTTCGGACGATGGAGGGAACGCTTATTACTTGGACGAAAAGTGTTCTTCCATCAAGCAGAATAACTTCGGACCTTGACAGAAAGAAAAGTTTCAGACCTTGTCGTAGAAAGAACAAATTCGGATTTATAGTAAAAACAGCGAACTTTG
>NW_017121986.1:0-251 GCF_001263275.1 Habropoda laboriosa | reverse complement strand
GACTACCAGAGATCTAGCGAAAATCGAGAGAACGAAGTTTGAAACACTGATCACTATACACGTGCATCAACGTGACATCTTTGACATACTGGTAATTTCGTGAATAATGATAATTCGTATCCTCAGAAATAACACATTTCCATTTCATGAAATGAATTTTTCAAAAACAGAAAATAGCTACATCTTCGTCTGGTAAGTAGGAATTTACGAAAGTAACATTTTACAGTGTCGCCTGAACGTACGATCGGTGA
>NW_017121985.1:0-251 GCF_001263275.1 Habropoda laboriosa | reverse complement strand
ATAGTTCACTGAGTTATCATAGTTTAATATTGGGTCGTCGAACGGGTGTGTGTGCCACGACTATAGTCAGCCAGCGAATTTTAATAAGCCTAAGGCTCGCTGACTATAATCGTCGTGCAAGAATTCCGAGTAAGAATAGAAAATTGATTATAGTCAGGAGTTTCGTAAATGTACACCTCTTTCGCCGCTGACTATAAACAATTCTCAGCTCGAGTAAGCGTATAATGACGATCGACTATAGTCAACTTATA
>NW_017121984.1:0-250 GCF_001263275.1 Habropoda laboriosa | reverse complement strand
ATTTTCCCTCGAAAGTATCCATTCTAGGACCCAAGTTCATTCACCATTCCCCACTCCCCTATACTCCGCCATAATCCACAAAAATCTCGCACCCCTTTTCCCCCACATCCCATATTTCTTCCTCCGACTATACTTTCCCCGATGCACAGAGTAGCATTACTAGGACAGCGCAGAGAGAGAGAGAGAGAGAGAGAGAGAGAGAGAGAGCAGGGCCCGCCTAGCGCATACCTGTTAACTCCCACGTCGCCTC
>NW_017121983.1:0-251 GCF_001263275.1 Habropoda laboriosa | reverse complement strand
TATCTGGACATTGTACATAATCCTCGAAATGGTTAATATATAATCCAATTTTCATTTGGCATCCCAGCATCTGGCAAAAGTACCATCAAATCTCTATATCCCTATCCCTCCTATCCGTTCGAAACAATTTCACTTCGAACAACACTTCACCCTTCGGAGCCCACATCCATTGATTCGACGCTAGACATCCCCGACGAGAGTCTTCAACACACCTCGAACAGCGGAAGAGAAGATATCGTTAGGTATAAGGC
>NW_017121982.1:0-251 GCF_001263275.1 Habropoda laboriosa | reverse complement strand
GGTAGTTGAATAAAACATTCGTGAGGAGAGTGTTTTTCAAATTCGAAAACCATTGCTATTGGTCAGTACGTACCTGTACTTCCATGTAAGTTCGTGTAAGTTAGGAAATGAGAAATCTTGAAAGGAACAACCGTGTCTAACGATATCTTCAGAGTTCATGACAAACGTCGAAAATGAAAAATTCGCTATTCGCCTGTAATAAACCCTCGAGGTGAATGTTATTTAAAAACTTCACGCTTTAACATCGACTC
>NW_017121981.1:0-251 GCF_001263275.1 Habropoda laboriosa | reverse complement strand
CACCGTGAGTGTCGCATGCGCTTGCCCTTATCTTCCTTTTTTATTCAATTTTCTCTTCTTACTGGTTTTTCACGCTATCGATTCCTCCTTCTTCTCTTATTTTCCTCCTTTTTTTCTGTCTCGATCTCTATCTCTCTGTGTTTTTCTCTCTGTATGACTGCGCGATATTTTTGTGCTCTGATGTATCGTTTTTTTTCGTTTTCTTTTTTTTCGCGTGCGTCCACGGAAGGGTTGATTTATGGAGAATTATT
>NW_017121980.1:0-250 GCF_001263275.1 Habropoda laboriosa | reverse complement strand
ATAAACTATAATACTGCTGTTCTCCCGCGACAGACCAGGTTTTGCAGTACTTAAAACGACTGTATTCTCTTTATTTTGCATGTATCGCCACGTTAATCGTGTTTTAACGATTATAAACAAAAATACTGCTGTTTTCTCGCTACAAAGACGTTCTGCTGTACTGCAATCGAGTGTTTTCTTTTTATTCTGTATGTTTCGCCACGTAAAACGTGTTCTAACGAATATAAACTGAAATACTGCTGATTTCCCG
>NW_017121979.1:0-251 GCF_001263275.1 Habropoda laboriosa | reverse complement strand
AGTGTGGTAACAAGCAATTTTCTTCTTGAGCACATGTTTACTAAAATTTTAGGGTCATTAACAATTACTTCAATTGAACTAGATATATATTTTTGTCGGCGTAACTTTGTGACAACAAAAGGAAATAAAAATTCATTCGTGCATTATAGATACATGCACTATCGGCCAAAAGTTTGGAATCACCTCCGACTTTTCTAATTTTTTATAGATTTCAAGTTTATCTCAATTCTACATTTATCAATTTATCTCAT
>NW_017121978.1:0-251 GCF_001263275.1 Habropoda laboriosa | reverse complement strand
CGAGATATTTTCATATTTTAATTGCGAATGGGATTTCTCGTACGGTTATTTTTTTCTTTTAATGTTGAACATTTTCTTTTTGTTATACTGCGTATTGTTTAATTTGCTTGTTTGTTAGTTTTAGCAATTTTATTTGTAGCACTTCTGGTAACAGAGACGCATTTCCAATGGAAGAAATAATTTTTCACTTATAATACATTAGTCTATACATTTGATGAATGAAAAATCATCTCAGAAAGTCTTCCTTAAAT
>NW_017121977.1:0-251 GCF_001263275.1 Habropoda laboriosa | reverse complement strand
AGAATAATACGTGTTAACGATGTTACAAGCGAGAATGACGCTAGTAACAATGTTAGATTCAAGCGTTGTGCTTGTAATAATCTCTGCGTTTCCGAAATAACGTTTCTAATAATGTTGCATTCGAAAATAGAGACTGCAGCAATGTGTGCATTCAAGTTTCAAAGATGAACAGTGAAATAAAAGTATGCTGAAACAAAGTATTCTGCAACCGGGATTGAACGTCTACCGTTTGGCACGCGCGTCGCATACTA
>NW_017121976.1:0-251 GCF_001263275.1 Habropoda laboriosa | reverse complement strand
GCGGAAATTCGAGCCGCGTTTTTCGAACCGGTCAAACAAATCAAATCCGTTCGCGGTGGTACAACGCTTCGAAACGCGCACGATACAAATATTAATCCGTGAAAATTTGCTTTACTCTCGACCCGTGCGCTCTGAATTATCACCGGGTTTCGCAACAGAGGGGTGAAAACGAAGCAAAAAATTCGGGAGAGACGAAAAAAAAAAAAATAGAGAGTGGAGAATAACGAGTCGGAGACACTCTTCTGTCTGTC
>NW_017121975.1:0-251 GCF_001263275.1 Habropoda laboriosa | reverse complement strand
AATGCACAATAATAAGCTGTCAAATTTAATAAAAATTGTTACTGTAATACGGTTTTAAATGAACAAAACGAGACACCTTTAATGTTTCACTGCAAATGAAAAATGAAATGTTCCAAGGAAATATATTCTTTAATTCAGAAAGTGCTTTCATTTGGTAGGATTTTTGTAATGGTTCCCAATATACTCAGGAAATTCGGTAATACTCGCTGGACAGTTAGCGAAATTTGGTTTCTAGATTCCATTTCCATTTT
>NW_017121974.1:0-251 GCF_001263275.1 Habropoda laboriosa | reverse complement strand
TTCTTCTTTTATCTCCTCCCTCATCATCGCTCGATCCTTGTTTCTCCTTTTAACAGTTGCCAGTAAGGCATTCACTTTCGCTTCCTCCTAATTCACGCCACCGAATGTCTCTAATGTGGTTCTCGTTCGTCGAGTTCGTGTAAAATTATTTTATCAAGTGTCCAATTTGTTGCACTAAAATCATCGTTCTTCCTGTTTGCTAACTTTCTCAATTTTTATTCTTTTTCCATATTTTCCATTATTTGAGGTAA
>NW_017121973.1:0-251 GCF_001263275.1 Habropoda laboriosa | reverse complement strand
GATCGTTTGTGGAGCCATTAACCGCTCTGCATAAAGCTGCTGCAAGCAGGAACGCGAGAGAGAGACAAGGAGAGACAAGGAGAGATAGGGAGAGACAGGGAGAGACGGAGAGAGACAAGGTGAGATAGGGAGAGACAGGGAGAGACAGGGAGAGACGGGGAGAGACAGGGAGAGACAGGGAGAGACGGAGAGACAGGGAGAGAGAGAGAATGATGCACCCAAGTTACCAGGGCCAGGACTACGTGAACGTG
>NW_017121972.1:0-251 GCF_001263275.1 Habropoda laboriosa | reverse complement strand
GGATCAGTCCTTGTACAAGCCAAGTTGTTTGCGATCCTGAAGTAAAGTTCGTTCCAAAATGGAGAATCAGAGAAGGTAGTATTTAGCATTTACCTTAGTATGGGTCTGCGGGTCTTTTTTGACCCACCGCCTTCTTATTTTTTTAATAACCTTAACATTGAATTAAAAGTTTATTGCCTAGGTTAATATGGCGTGTTGGTGACAAAAATTGTTACACACAAGGTCTTTGGGTCAAAAAAGACCCAAAGACC
>NW_017121971.1:0-251 GCF_001263275.1 Habropoda laboriosa | reverse complement strand
GTATTTAGTTTTTTAAATCGTCGATAATTTCTCATTGAGTCGATTATTCTCTTTTACGACTTGAAATATTTAATTTTTTCTTTATTTATCTTCTCAAATTTATCGTCACATCTTATTTGCCATTAGCGACCGCATATTTCTACGCTATTACATTGTCTTTTATATTACATTTTTATTTATGGAGACAAATTGCATAACTTAAATTAACAATTGTCATTAACTAATTAGTCTCGGTATAAACAGTAACAGAG
>NW_017121970.1:0-251 GCF_001263275.1 Habropoda laboriosa | reverse complement strand
TTTTCAAATCAAAATATGCACTAAAAAAATGTAACCAAATGTAAATGTAGGCGACCCAGTTAATGGAGGCTACTTGAATATCCCCTTTGTTGTTAATGCCATGAAAAATGTTTGCAGCACGATTTAAATGATTCCCAAAGGGGAATATCATGGAAGAAAAAATTTGTTGTTTGCTAATTTTTTTTCTCTTTTTTCACTTTTTTCAAGGTCATCGTCGTCTTTTATCTAAGGAACGTGTGTTTTTTTCAATT
>NW_017121969.1:0-251 GCF_001263275.1 Habropoda laboriosa | reverse complement strand
AGATAATTAAATATTTCGAAGTTAATAATAATTCCTAATACTAAAAGTGACCAACGAAATATTGCCATTTCTTGATACCGAATACCAAGGTGTGCTTTGTTTTTTCAATAGGTCAAACGCTGCCCTGTTACTGTTAAACGAGGCGAATATTCACATGTAACGCCGCACATGGTTATTGTCGTTCTTACCGACCTTCGCATATCATACTGGTACGATTCATGTCCTCTAAATGGCGCACGGTTCTGCTATGC
>NW_017121968.1:0-251 GCF_001263275.1 Habropoda laboriosa | reverse complement strand
AATCGTACTCCATTTAGAGTACAAGTATCGTACCGGTACGTTACGTGAATATCGCGAGGAAATGCTCTCCCCAAGTGCGACGTTATAGGTGTATACTCGCTTCGTTTAACACTAACACGGAAACCGTGTGAGATATTGAAATAACAAACCACAACTTTGCATTCGGTACCAAAAAAGGGTAAGGTTTTGTCGGGAACATTTATTTGCTGGAATTATTTCGAACGACGAAATATTTAATTATTTGTATTTAA
>NW_017121967.1:0-251 GCF_001263275.1 Habropoda laboriosa | reverse complement strand
TGTATTGACATCTGAAAAATTGTCGAGTAGAATGGATTTGTCTTGGATAGAGTTGATTTTTTACGGGGAAAATGATTGGAACTGGGTGATAATGTAGTTTTGGCCTCACGTGGCTGACATCTTGAAAATTGGTAAAAAGTGAGCAATTTTTATCGGAGAGAGTATCACAGTGAAATTTAAATTTAGATCAGGGGGAGTTCCCTTAACGCCGGACGGCACCTAATATCGGACATTAGTTATATCTGCAATAA
>NW_017121966.1:0-251 GCF_001263275.1 Habropoda laboriosa | reverse complement strand
AGGTTTTCAGAGAGTCAAGGAATTCAATTGCAATAAATACACTATTTACATTACGAGGCCGAATTGACAAATGGGAGTTCTCAGGTTGTACGTGATGTATCCGGAAAGTAATGCGAATGAAAAGTTTACGCTCCTTTGGGCTCTCTCTGGAGTGGTGGCGAGGTGAAGTTACTTACGTTGGGGTGTTTGGTATATGGCAAAACACTTTTTCGTCGCGTTTGTTCCCTCTCGGTTTCGAAACGTTCGTTATT
>NW_017121965.1:0-251 GCF_001263275.1 Habropoda laboriosa | reverse complement strand
GTGACCTCCTCTCGTCTCGCCTTTTCCCAACTAACTTTTGTCGCCTTGTTAGCTTTCCTGATCGGCTAACCCGTCGCATCGATGTTAGCCTTACAAGTCGCTGCGCGTCCCTTGCGTCCTTGGCGCGCTTTTTCCGGGATCGCGGTGCGACTTGGCGGGGAGGTGTATTCCACATTGGAGATTTGGCGACACAGCGGAATTTCCTCCAGGTCAGGTACTCGTAACGTGTCCGGTCGTGGCCTCTGGGCCTC
>NW_017121964.1:0-249 GCF_001263275.1 Habropoda laboriosa | reverse complement strand
TACTTGGGCGATACTCGTACTCCTAAAGGCGTACGATTCTGCTATGCATTCTGGACGACGGCGGCGAATATAAGAACTACGATGGTGGGGGCAAATACAGATAATTAAATATTTCGACATTTAAAATAGTTCCTAAAACTAAATGTGTCCAACGAAACCTTACATTTTTTTTGGACCAAAGGCAAAATTGACGTTTGTTATTTCAATACCTGACACGACTGCCGTGTTATTGTTATACGAAGCGTATAT
>NW_017121963.1:0-251 GCF_001263275.1 Habropoda laboriosa | reverse complement strand
GTTTTGAAATTCCAATCGTTTACAGTCCAGTAAACACAAATTCAACGACACGAAACACACATTTCCTTGTGAATTAGTGTGTGAAATTTGAAACACTTTAAAGCTCTAGACTCCAGACGATAAACAAGTGCACACAATTTGAAATACTTTGAAATTCTAAATTATCCGTCTAAGACCGAGTGGGACTTCAATGTCCAATAAATTCTAACGAATTTTTGTCAATCCTCTAAGTCCAGGGGTATTTTGAACTT
>NW_017121962.1:0-251 GCF_001263275.1 Habropoda laboriosa | reverse complement strand
ATATCTGTGCTCCGTCGTCTTTGCAAACGCGAATTTTAATTAAGTTTTACGCTAGATTGTAATTTTCCCAATTTTTCCATGGAGCAGAGTGTTTTAATTGCCAAGAATATGTTGCACGGTGAATTTGGACTAGAATCGTAGCGTCTACGCTACAGCTAGGTGAAGACAGGACATCCAGGATTCGGAGTACGGGACACCTGATTTCCAAACGCGACCAGGCACAGTTTCGGCGGAGGAATTAATCCTTCCGG
>NW_017121961.1:0-251 GCF_001263275.1 Habropoda laboriosa | reverse complement strand
ATTTCGGTAACGCCAATCAAATTTCACTTTTGTCCCCTCTCGCGTGAACTGCAGTATAGGGCAATAGACGTACAAGAATTATATTTATATTTCGTTTAATTAATCATTCGGCGCGAATTCCGAGATGAACTTGCGAATTCTTTTCTTTCTCGTGATTATACGTAAGGTATTGTTACACCGCTGTTATCATTTTACTAGCCTTCAGGGTACATAGTTTTGTTCTACTTGTCTGCCCAGGCACGGTCCTATTC
>NW_017121960.1:0-250 GCF_001263275.1 Habropoda laboriosa | reverse complement strand
TGCGCGACGTTAAAAGTGTATATTCGCTTGGTTTAATGGTATCACGGGAACCGTTTGAGCTATCGAAAAGACAAACCACAACTTTGTATTCGGTACCAAATAAAAGGTAAGATTTGGTTGGTCACATTTAGCTTTAGGAATTATTTTTAAAGTAGAAACATTTAGTTATCTGTATTTGCCCCCACATTCGTAGAGAGAAAATTCGACGCCGATGTCCAGAATGCAAAGCAGAACCGTACGCCATTTAGAG
>NW_017121959.1:0-251 GCF_001263275.1 Habropoda laboriosa | reverse complement strand
CCGTGCCGCGTGGGTCGCATACGCCCCACTCTGGACTTTTCGGTCAGGCGATTTGATATTTCGGCCTTTTCCTTCCGCTGACTTAAACTATGCAGCTACGGCGATAATTTGTTAAAACAAAAATTTTTCCTTCGCTCTACAGTGCATCTTAAACGTTACCTTTTCCTTGATAACCATGATTTTTGCAGTCTTATAAATATTGGAAGACATAGGGTCAAAAGTAAAACTGCTAGTCTCGGCCTGAACGACAA
>NW_017121958.1:0-251 GCF_001263275.1 Habropoda laboriosa | reverse complement strand
GAGAAGGTTTTGAAATAAAGTTGGCACACCACGTGCAAGTAAAAACCAAGCTCGAAAGTTGATTTTGCAACAATCACGGGCATTAACATACATTCTTCGAAGTGCAGGATAGTGGAAGACAGCTTTGTGTTGCAGGAATAAGTCGCGAAAGCAAGTAGATAATTCAATAAACGGTATTCTTTGGCAACCAACAGTTGTATACATATGTACATATGTACACATTAAGACGGTTTCAAGAGTGGATAAAAAGG
>NW_017121957.1:0-251 GCF_001263275.1 Habropoda laboriosa | reverse complement strand
ACCATTTTCGTGTCACATTCTACTATATCGATTGAGACTGGTATAATATCACTGCGCAATTAGTGATAGGAATTGAAATCAAGAACACTGATGGGTATTCAATCATACACATTTCTTATTCGAGATCCAAGCATAGACTCAACATTTTTTTGGATTTTGTGTCCGCACCATTGGGGCCGAAAAAACCTTTACCATTTTCGTGTCACTCCCAACGTTATCGATTAAACGTAATTGTATATGTACGTTTAATT
>NW_017121956.1:0-251 GCF_001263275.1 Habropoda laboriosa | reverse complement strand
TAAAAGCAGAGAATTTGGAGTTTCTCCGTGCATCTCAATAGCAATTGACTTATCATAAACCCATGCGAGCTGAGGCACATGCGAGCAAGCGAGCGGTACCGTTACCCTGGGTTTTTCCCAGAAGCTCAGGTGACGCGTACTTCACCCAGAACACTCCTTCCCTAAGGGTGATCGGTTGGCGTCGGGCTTCGACCAAGGCCCTAACTTGATTGGGAGTTTTGGCCCCCCACCCAAATCTCACCCCCGTCAAG
>NW_017121955.1:0-251 GCF_001263275.1 Habropoda laboriosa | reverse complement strand
AATGTGAAAGTTGAAAATCTATATTTACATAAAATGTGAAATTTATAGAAAAATAAGGACGAACACTCAGATATGCACAAAATGAAAAAACACAGCGTTAGAAATCGAACAAGTTATCAAACAACACGGAAGGACACGCGGAAGGATACACAATAACAAAGGACGTTGGTTGAAATCAACGCCAAAGCGCGTAGCACGGAAAGAAACGAGGAGCGAGAACGAAGGATGACAAAATAAAAACAAAAGTGTCG
>NW_017121954.1:0-248 GCF_001263275.1 Habropoda laboriosa | reverse complement strand
AGTCGCGAATAACTACTATCACGTTCCCGACATTATTTTTGTATATTCGCTTCGTTTAACAGTAACACCGTAACCGTTTGGCTATTGAAAAAACCAACCACAACCTTTTATTCGGTACCGAAACAAAATATGATACCGATGGGAACGTTTATTTGTTGGAAATATTTCTAACGACGAAATACTTTATTATTTGTATTTTCCACCACAACGTAGTTCGAAAATTCGACGCCGACGTCCAGAATGCATAG
>NW_017121953.1:0-251 GCF_001263275.1 Habropoda laboriosa | reverse complement strand
TGAATTATCGCCGTCTTTGTTTCCTTCCATGGGAATCGTGTGCCAGGCTGGGTAGAAGGTTCTGGGAGCGAAGAGTGAAATAGAAATTATTCGTTTATTCAGGAATGGTCCTCGTTGCTTGAGACACCCCTTTGTCGTCGATTTTTTTAATTTTTCAGGCATCGATGGAAATTGATTTTTAGCGAATTTTGTTTTATCCCCTCGAATGACTCAAAACGATATCCCTATAGTGGAAATTTCAGTCTGGAAAG
>NW_017121952.1:0-251 GCF_001263275.1 Habropoda laboriosa | reverse complement strand
CAACGCACACCTTTGTATTCGGTAGCAAAAAAAGGTAAGGTTTCGTTGGTCACATTTAGTGTTAGGATATATATTTAACGTCGAATTATTTAATTATCTCTATTTGCCCCCACCATCGTAGTTCTTATATTCGATGCCATCGTCCAGAATGCATAGCAGATTCGTACGCCATTTAGAATACGAAAATTGCTGCAGTATGTTATGTTAAGGTCGCGAAGTTCTACTAATGCCTAGCCGACGTTATAGGTGTA
>NW_017121951.1:0-251 GCF_001263275.1 Habropoda laboriosa | reverse complement strand
ATCTGTAATGCACACAGAAAGAACATTAATTTTTCAAGTTTCAATAAAAGATATGAACAACTTTATCTTTGAAACTTGAATGCACACACTGTTGCAATCTCTATTCTCGAATGCAACATCGATGGAAGCACTATTTCCAATGTAAAACATTGTTGTACGCGTTACTTTTGCGTGCAACAATGCTTGAGGCGTTATATTTGAACGCAAACATTGTTGGAATCTCTATTTCTGATTACAACATTATTAGAAGC
>NW_017121950.1:0-251 GCF_001263275.1 Habropoda laboriosa | reverse complement strand
TAGCGGCACTCTTTAGACACCCTGTACATTGTCAGAGAGTACAAAATTTCTTTTGATTTTTGGGCGCAAAGTGCATTTCGAGATCTTGTTTTGATCGAAAGTCTTAAGCACCGTGTTTTTTTTTTATACGAAATACGCACTTTAACCTTCTCCACTTCCTAATCTTGGTGATAAATTGATACCAGAAATTATGGATCTACAGATATGCACCGTTTGAAAAAAATCGAAAGTGGATAATTTCATATGGTTTT
>NW_017121949.1:0-251 GCF_001263275.1 Habropoda laboriosa | reverse complement strand
TCATTCACGTTGAGGGAGTGAAAGCAGCCCTCAAAGTTGGGTTGTCGAAACCTATTTGCTCCAGTATCTCGGAAAGTGTTAACGACAGAAGAATGGTTAAAATGTAGAGATTTTGTGGAATATTTTTTTGAGAGCTAGCTTACACTAAAGTTTCATGAAAATCGACGATTGTCACTATAAGAAGAAATTTTGTTCCTTAATAATGTTAGATTTAACGAAGCGTCGTTCAATTTTACGTTATTAATTTTGCT
>NW_017121948.1:0-251 GCF_001263275.1 Habropoda laboriosa | reverse complement strand
GTCGAGGATCTTCGAGGAAAATCTTCCTTAGGTACTTTCTTTGTACGGATACTCCTGGACGCGGCGTTTAACGCGATAATTGTGGGCGGAGGAATGGCACAGGTGAAAGTTGGGTCGTTTGTGGATAGGTGAAGTAATTCGTGGCAGAAGCTCGAGTATAAGAAGGTGTATAAAAGCTACGGAGGCTCGAGTCCATCGGATTTATTTTCAGGTTGGGTTCAGACTCGAAGAGCCGAATAATGAAGTTCTAG
>NW_017121947.1:0-251 GCF_001263275.1 Habropoda laboriosa | reverse complement strand
TAGCGCACTATTACCCGACGATTACCTCTGTCATTAGCTAATTCGATATGAAGTGCATTAAAACTGATTTTTTACTCACATAAAATTTATAAAAAATTTTTGAAAAATTTGCATACCCTTCAGACGTAACAAATTTCCCCAATTCGTCACACTTTCTAAAAATCTCCAAACCAAAATCAAGCAAAACAAAAAACACCATAAATTAACGAATAAGAATTGCCTACACAAAGTAAAACACATGCAGTCATCAC
>NW_017121946.1:0-251 GCF_001263275.1 Habropoda laboriosa | reverse complement strand
GAAACGTGGTGAAGTTATACAGTTCATATGACCTTTTTTACGTTGAACTTGTGTCTTTTTGGGAGTAATGGGAGGGACTTCGTTTGGGTGCTTAAGGACGGGAAGAAAATTGACGCGTGAAGTGTGTTAATTTTTGTTGTTACACGATGTGTTACGTTTGTTGGTTTTGTTTAGGTTTGGGTGACGCGCATAAAACTGGCCTCGAATGCAAAATTCAGCGTTACAGTTATATTTCGTACTGAGATAAAAAG
>NW_017121945.1:0-251 GCF_001263275.1 Habropoda laboriosa | reverse complement strand
CACCATATTTGCCTTCCTACTTTTTTCTCTTCGTTCGATTATTCGACGAATTTTTTAAAAGTATTCTATTTCTTTAAACAAGCGTTGCGAAAGAAATTAAATCCTCGACTTCTTTCTTAGAAACCTGTTAAACCACCTACCACGATCAAACTATGTTTCTTTTTTCTTATTTTATAGGTCAATCTTCGTAACAGACGCTAAATTCAAATAAATGTTTATTTATTTCAATATTTAAATGATATACGCATCCC
>NW_017121944.1:0-251 GCF_001263275.1 Habropoda laboriosa | reverse complement strand
CGCAGGAGCGTCTGCCTCCAGGAGGTCCTGGAGTCTTCGCTCGCTCCGTACTGACTTTTCGCAAAGACAACGAGTGTCGCCTATAAACCCGCGAAGGAGACGTCTGCTCGATGTTTGCTAGTGTAGTCTGTTTTCGGTGATTTCCTACGGCGAAAAGCCGTCTTTTATGTTTTAGCCCCGACCAATCAGGGTGGGTCAAGCCTTTTCGCAGGTTTGGGGGCGCGCGAGCCGCTGTCCCACTACCTGAGGCC
>NW_017121943.1:0-251 GCF_001263275.1 Habropoda laboriosa | reverse complement strand
TGTATTATTAGCCAATAAAACCCACTTGCTGTTTGCTCGAGACACGCTCTCCTTCAATTCCGTCTTCCGACTTACATTTCCTCCACTTTGAAACTCGTTCCCCTTAGCTCCACGTAATTTATGAATTATTAAACCAATCTCCCATATTTGGATCGCAATTTTACCCTTCGAAAATGATTTTATCGATCCCAGTAAAATGAAACTGGACTAACCCTTTCGTTCTTTATTAAAATAGCGAGATATGACAAAAA
>NW_017121942.1:0-251 GCF_001263275.1 Habropoda laboriosa | reverse complement strand
TCGATGGCTTTTTAAAATATATCAATTACCACTCCACAACAACGCGTCTGTTTGGAGACTCACATGATCTCTTAGCCACCGTACGCTGCTCTCCCTTACACTGCTCAAACTGACTTGTCTTATTTGCAGCAACCACATGAATGATGTCTGCAGAAATACCAGACTGAATGAGAGCTTGCTCGACTGTTTTAGCACGTGCTTGAGAAAGTTTCTGATTGTAGCTATACGAACCTTTGGTATCGGTGTAACCC
>NW_017121941.1:0-251 GCF_001263275.1 Habropoda laboriosa | reverse complement strand
TTCAGTCGTTGGTCGTATTATAGTTACACCATCTTTTATTTTACTACACTAATGTCGTACATCACACTTTATGTATCGTATCTATTGGTTTCAGTTATTCGGAATTTCCTTCCCTAAACGTTCCACATCATCCTTTGCGACTATTCACCTCTGAACTGTGACCTCATCTCTTAGCGACCCCTGAACCTGAAATAACCCCTATTTTCCTACCTACGAACCGTTTTCCCCATAATTCGTCACTCCTCTTTTCC
>NW_017121940.1:0-251 GCF_001263275.1 Habropoda laboriosa | reverse complement strand
GGTATCTCGAAGGCTGGTTACCTAACGAGCGGTGTACGTAGAGCTGGGGCGGTGCCTTCGATTGTTTCGAATTTCACGAAGGCGAGCGTATCCGTACGTATATATGTAGGTGGTGTGAGGAACGATCGTGACCGAACGATCGAGCCATCGCGTTAAAAGCCGATTCCCCTGGACGAATTGCTTCACGGTTTCTGCTATGGATCTGCACGGAAATTCCGCGGTGTCGTAACGCTTGGGAACCAGCCGTGCAC
>NW_017121939.1:0-251 GCF_001263275.1 Habropoda laboriosa | reverse complement strand
AGTTTGTAACATTTTTGCTTTTTAAAAATTGGAGAAAAAAGTTGAAAGTTAAATTTATATCCTTTGAATAAATTGAAATTTTTCATTTACTAATTACCTATGAAAAAAATTCACGGTAATTCTGTTACCGGTCTGAGGCATCTTGGTACGATGAAACTCGTTGAATGTGAAACAGACTTAAACAGTCATTAAAAAATTATAGGTGTTGAGTCTTTAAAATTTGAGATACGTCTTGAAAGTCTCGACAATCC
>NW_017121938.1:0-251 GCF_001263275.1 Habropoda laboriosa | reverse complement strand
GGTTAGAAGTTGTACAAATAGAATTTTTGACGAGGACTAGTGATAAGGGTCAATGGTTCGTCCGTTTAGAGTTTCTTCCTGCATATGAATAGCAATTGAGGACCTCGCGGTAAGAGGGCTGCAGCTCAATTTTTCATAGTTTCTTAGTTATGATGTGTGATATACGTAAAAAGAAATCTACATTGTTTGGTGTAAGTCTGATGCAAATCCGATAACAAACGAGCGATTTATTGTAAATTTTGGACCTGCAT
>NW_017121937.1:0-251 GCF_001263275.1 Habropoda laboriosa | reverse complement strand
CATGTCAATAGCTTGACTTGACTTATGACTTGACTCATGACTTGATTGTCGGTTGAGTCTTACTTGAAATATGATTGGCTGGTCTACCACTTGATTCTCAGGCGAGTCTTGTATCTTTACTGAATGTGAATAATTTGACTTGACTTGTGACTTGACTCATGACTTCACTCTCGGCTGAATTTTACTTGAAATGTGATTGACTGGTCTTCTACTTGATACTCGGGCTAGTCTTGTATATCTGAATATGAATA
>NW_017121936.1:0-250 GCF_001263275.1 Habropoda laboriosa | reverse complement strand
CCGAATACAAAGGTGTTGTTCGTTTGTTCATTAGTTAAAACGGTTCCCGTATTACGGTTATACGACGCGAATATACACCTATAACGTCACGATTGGAGATAGTATATCTTCGCGACTTTCACGTAACGTACCGGTGCGATGCTCGTACTCTAAATGGAGTACGATTCTTCTATGCATTCTGGACTACGGCGTCGAATTTTCGAACGACGATGTGGGGGAAAATACAAATAATTAAATATTTCGTGGTAAA
>NW_017121935.1:0-251 GCF_001263275.1 Habropoda laboriosa | reverse complement strand
GTATATAAAGCAAAAGAATAAACCGCGAATTGATATCTTTCTCGAATCTCTAACGCAAGTAAATTTGAAGGAGAGTATCGATTAAACGCGTAAAAATATTCAACATAAAGCGAACTAGGGATGAAGCTAGTGTAATACTCAATGCAACGACTCTAGTATTTACTAAAATTCAAAAATTCTCGCATAAGTTCCGAAAATAGATTATTAATTACGATAAACTACTGAGACGGTTTAATTTAGAGTGGGCATAG
>NW_017121934.1:0-251 GCF_001263275.1 Habropoda laboriosa | reverse complement strand
TTCAGCCCCGTTCCCTCATTAACGAGAACGGGCTGCGAGAAACGGAGCACATACTAACGAATAAGCCGAGTTCCTCAGGAGCAACCGAAGAAAATTATATCTCGACGGAATACAAAAATATTCAGCACTCTTTAACCCCTTCTCTTACAATTTCTTAAGGACTACGTATGTCAGCTTCGATTATTCGTTGTTTTAAAACAATGTTGAATTAAAAAAAAGTCAAAATATTGTACAGACTTTCTATTTAATAA
>NW_017121933.1:0-251 GCF_001263275.1 Habropoda laboriosa | reverse complement strand
TTCATGACTTGCAGCAGAGTATAATCGACACCAGTTTACTCTCGTGTTATTTTAATCCTGCAGTGAGTATTGTCATCCACGTCCTCCGATCCTTGAGACACTCTACTATTCCTGTAATCTGAAAGTTTACTCTCACGTTACTCTAGACTTGCAATGAAGTATTGTCATCCACGTCCATGACTCTACTTCAGCGATAACTCTTGTCCACCACATTCCCAATCCTCGAAACACTCGCGCAACCCAGCTCCCAA
>NW_017121932.1:0-251 GCF_001263275.1 Habropoda laboriosa | reverse complement strand
TTCCCTCTTGTTCGATCGTCGATTTCTGCATTCGTGTTCCGTGTATTAACATGGGGTAGTATACGACCGGACTTGGTTCCTTCTTTCTCTGTGTCTCTGTTGATTCGTGCGTTTTTTATTGTTTTTAATTCTACCTTGCACGGTGATCAATTCTTTCTTCGATCTTTCTTATCTGAAAGTCACTGTGTGCTAGAACGAGTAGTCGGTGATGTGAGAAGTTCCATAGGCGATTCATTCTACTCGCTGTTTGT
>NW_017121931.1:0-251 GCF_001263275.1 Habropoda laboriosa | reverse complement strand
CCATACGTGGCCCAAATGGGCGTGGCCGAGCGCAAGCCTAAGTTAGGCGTTCCTAACAGTTTCCATACGTGGCCCAAATGGGCGTGGCCGAGCGCAAGCCTAAGTTAGGCATTCCTAACAGTTGCCATACGTGGCCCAAATGGGCGTGGCCGAGCGCACGTCTAAGTTAGGCGTTCCTAACAGTTTCCATACGTGGCCCAAATGGGCGTGGCCGAGCGCAAGCCTAAGTTAGGCGTTCCTAACAGTTGCCA
>NW_017121930.1:0-251 GCF_001263275.1 Habropoda laboriosa | reverse complement strand
AGTCTGACCGTACAACCTCCTCTCGGTTGCATCGAGTAACGTTAATGCCGGCGGCATGTTTCATATCTTTCCAGACATTTGCCTTGGAGGATTAAAATGGGACACCCTGTATAGTGGATAGTAAACTAATTGTCATATGGTATTCATTTTTGTTTCAAATTTGAAATAACAGTGAATAAGTGATAATGTTTCAGTTTTGAGAACATAGCAGTAATGGTCATCAGTATAAAAGTGTTCTTAACATAATTGTA
>NW_017121929.1:0-251 GCF_001263275.1 Habropoda laboriosa | reverse complement strand
AAACTTAATTTTCGATTAAAATAAAGAAAAATTACTCTCCTATCAGTGGGGGAAAAATTGATCCAAAATTCAGGCACAGATTAGAGAAAAGTGCAGCGAAATTAGAAAACTGAGAACGTTCAACGTTTCAAAAACACCCTTCCATCGATAAAAAGAATTGACCCAAAATTCAGGCATAGAAGATCAAAGAAACGTGCAACAAAATTACAGAACAGAGAACTCAATATCAAAACCGAACCAAAGTTCAGGCA
>NW_017121928.1:0-251 GCF_001263275.1 Habropoda laboriosa | reverse complement strand
TTCGATGCATTTCGTCGTTCGAATAATTGAAAACGAAATCTGTAGATTTTCATAGTGCTGTTTACTGTGTATCTCGTTATAAAATAATCAAAATAGATTTGGTACATTCAGAATTATTTTTCGTCTACGACTACTTGCAATTTATCAGCATAATTGGCTCTCTCTTTTCAAAGAAGAACCCAAGAGAAGTTCCTCGAGTCAGTACAACATTTTCTATTCGCTTGCACGCTAACTAAAGGCGAAGTTACATT
>NW_017121927.1:0-251 GCF_001263275.1 Habropoda laboriosa | reverse complement strand
TGATATACACTTCCGACAGTCTGAAAATTTTATCTGTTTTGAAATCTGTGGCGACTCTCCTACGCTCTGACACCAGAGGAACGGGCTAACCACGAGTTTTCGCTAGTCCTCATAAGTAATATTGGTTGGGGAAAAAGTCCTTTTACAAATCGTCGGCAAATGGAGGTTTGGTCTAATTTCATCTTCCTTTTGTTTTTCACGTATTAGGTTGTGTTGTTGAAAAGGTAACATTTCACAGAGCATTTTAAAAC
>NW_017121926.1:0-251 GCF_001263275.1 Habropoda laboriosa | reverse complement strand
ACGGCTCCATTACTGGGGCCGCCTGCACTGGTGAATGTAGGTTGAAAGTCCATGCACACTCCATGCACATTGCCCATCACCTTGATTCTGAAGCGATTACTCCTGATTCTATTTGGCATTATATGAATGTCGCATGCGAGCAAAAAAAAAAAAAGAGAAAGAAAAAGTGATCGGAAAGAAGAGTAGAGAAGAGAAGAGAAGAGAAGAGAAGAGAAGAGAAGAGAAGAGAAGAGAAGAGAAGGGAGGGAGGT
>NW_017121925.1:0-251 GCF_001263275.1 Habropoda laboriosa | reverse complement strand
TATTCTCAAGGTACTCATTTCTACATTTTACCTTTTGCCGGAAAATAATTCGTTTCTCATTTCCCCTGAAAATTGTACTTTTTAGTACTTGAAACGTTGTGTATCGCGATAAAGGTGAAATCTCTTCTCTACAATCTAATTATCATTCACCACAGCAAGAAATAGAAGTGTTCGATATATTCTCATAACGTACTCCAGTTCAAGCACAGTACCTCTGAATCGCACTGTTCGAACAATCGAAAGTCCATGGT
>NW_017121924.1:0-249 GCF_001263275.1 Habropoda laboriosa | reverse complement strand
GATGTGGGGGAAGATACAAATAATTTAATATCTCGTCGTTAGAAATAATTCCAACAAATAAATTTTCCCATCGATATCTTACCTTTTTCTGTTATCGAATACAAAGGTGTGCTTGGTTCTTCAATATCTCACACGGATGCCGTATGACTGTTAAACGAAGGGAATATACACCTATAATGTCGGCTAGGCGATAGCATTTCTTCGCGACTTTCACATAACTTACGGCGGCGATATTCGTACTCTAAATGG
>NW_017121923.1:0-251 GCF_001263275.1 Habropoda laboriosa | reverse complement strand
GTTCTTTCATACAACAATTGACAGTATTATTTTTATGAAACGCAATGGTATTTTAAAATCCAGCAGACAAGTTCGTACTGTGTAAGGGGAAAGCCAATTTCTCGCATCTTTGCCAGAGCTTCTTTTCTTTCTTTCGTTTATCTGTTGATACGTGATTCGAGTCCCAAAATCAATAAAATAATCAATTTTATAGTTATTCGCGAAGAAAAGAACGAAGCAAAATGTACGAATGCTTGCCGCGATATACATAT
>NW_017121922.1:0-251 GCF_001263275.1 Habropoda laboriosa | reverse complement strand
AACGGGGTTCCCGAACCCCCCGACGTTGTGTGACAAAAAAATACATTGTATGAGTGATTTACTTTACTGTTCGTTCAACATAAGAATAATCTCGCTCTCGGACCGATTTTCGTCCGTTCTGCGCAGTTCCCGCAGTTAGACAGGGAGCGTAGCAAAGGGTAAGACGGAGAAAAACGTAGGCGGTTAAACGGGGGTTTGGACGTTCTAGCCCTGCCTTAGGCACGTCCCATGCGCGAAACGAGGTTATTCTT
>NW_017121921.1:0-251 GCF_001263275.1 Habropoda laboriosa | reverse complement strand
GTAATTGTCGATGATTGAAGTAGGTGGTTGATGTTTCGTTCTTGACGATGCTGTGTGTGGTGTGTTTGTTGAAATTTGGAGAATTTTGTGAGAGGGATTTATCTGTGCTTTCAATGATGGAAGAATTTGCTCGATGTTTCGTTCTTGATAATGTAACGTATAGTGTATTCGTTGAAATTTGTGGAAATATGGAAAATTGTGAGGAAGCGATTTATCTGTATTTTCAATTATGGAAGTAACAGGTGCATGTT
>NW_017121920.1:0-251 GCF_001263275.1 Habropoda laboriosa | reverse complement strand
ACATTTATTTGTCTATGACCCACCGGTGGGTCACCTTCTCCCGAACGCTGGCAACTGAAAGAAAAGTTCGCGATAGTAATACTTACAATTAGATAAATACGGAAACTGAAGATATTTCATAGAGTATGGTAGAATAACGTGGCCACCGATGGGTCACATTTATTTGTCGATGACCCACCGATGGGTCACATCGTCTTGAACGTGTTCAAATCTCGACAATTTCAGAACCGATCCTTAGCAATCGAAAGAAG
>NW_017121919.1:0-251 GCF_001263275.1 Habropoda laboriosa | reverse complement strand
GCAAGTGCGAATATGATGCATTTTACGTTCAATGTACAGTGACTCTTACTAATATTCGGACACCCTTTAGAAAAGTATAACTTTTTCTAAATTGGATCAAACGACTTGAGTTTTTTTTTGAGAAGTTAGGATTAGTATACTCTTTGACGTGTATAAAATTTTTTTAAAATATTGCAATTTCTGGGAATCACGAAGAAAATTGTAAAGGACATTATTTACAACTTTTTTACCTGAGCTTGTAACGAAAATTT
>NW_017121918.1:0-251 GCF_001263275.1 Habropoda laboriosa | reverse complement strand
AAGGTCATGCTGGAAGGTCGTGCTCTACCAGTTGCGAAGCCATCTTTGAGGCTCGTGCCGGAGCTTCATTTTTTTTAACCGACTTGTGCGAGGACCCATGGGCTTTTGCAACGCCAACGCGGCTCTCTTATTGACTTCACCTGAAACAGTTGCCGCTTCGGTGTTGCTTCGAGGAACCGCGCTCGAGGTTGTGTTTTGTTGTTACTTTCTCGTTGGATAGAAGCGACTCGGAATATTATCGACCCTTTGCG
>NW_017121917.1:0-251 GCF_001263275.1 Habropoda laboriosa | reverse complement strand
CGATAGATTCCGCCTAACGATCTCGCTAACTTACCTATTCGCTGTTCTGCAAGTTCCACGCGTAGTAAGTACATTCGAAACGCGTTAGCTCACACCGTACGAGAAGAGTTTAAAAGCAGCGACGATACTCGTCACAAAAGAACCGCACGCTTTAAGGATGAAGAAAAATATCGCGACCTACATATGTACGAACGCAACAAAAGAGACAGAGAAAGAGAGAGCAGTCTTGCTTGGTTTTCTCTTGAAATATA
>NW_017121916.1:0-251 GCF_001263275.1 Habropoda laboriosa | reverse complement strand
AAAATGAATTCGCAAACTTGGTTGGAAAAAATTAGGTTAAACGTATTCCAGAATGAAGTTGAATACTGGCCGAATTTACATGCCGTTTTACCCTTAATCGCGGCGATGTTTTAAAGAAATTCGATGTACATACTTATTTGCCGCGGGAGGAAATCCTTCTCGTGCTAATCGACGCTTTCTGGGAGCCGTTAGCTATCATTGCACGTATCTTTTAAATCGCCGCGCCGATAAACGTGTCAGTCTGAATGATA
>NW_017121915.1:0-251 GCF_001263275.1 Habropoda laboriosa | reverse complement strand
TATCCCAATGATAAAAGTATCGCGACAATCTAATATCCAACAGTCTACCGATCGCTAATTTTGGTGCACGAACAAAGGGAATCTTGAAACGTAAACCTACAGAAATTTCGCGAAAAATTGCTACTCGTTACTTCATGAATATAACAAGTATAATAAAAATCATCATCGGTAACAATAATTAAAACCCATTCCACGCCATTTTGAATAATTGTGTCTAACGTTACGAAAACAAAAGTAAACTGAAACAAGTT
>NW_017121914.1:0-250 GCF_001263275.1 Habropoda laboriosa | reverse complement strand
CGACGCCGGCGACCAATATGCATAGCAGAACCGTACGCCATTTTGAGTACGTGTATCGTACCGGTACGATACGTGAAAATCGCGAAGAAATACCATCTCCAAGCACGACGTTATATGAGTATATTCGCTTCGTTTAATTGTTACACCGGAACTGTTTGAGTCTTGAATAACAATGCATCCATTTGTGTTCGATATCAAAAAATGGTAAGATTTCGAAGGTCACATTTAGTTTTAGGAATTATTATTAACG
>NW_017121913.1:0-251 GCF_001263275.1 Habropoda laboriosa | reverse complement strand
AACGAACAGAGATGACGCGAGGAGAGAATTTTTATTCGACGCGTTTAGCTTGAATTAAAAGTTACCAGCGATGCGGCGAATCTGAGGGATAATCGTACGAAGTCTACGTGGGTTCCGGAATAATTAAGTTCATTCGTGTTGCAAGATGTAAAGCAACTGGTAGATACATGTATGTAGATACATAGGAGAGAGAGCTTATATCTTGTGCAATTTGCTGGTTTTGTTTTAAGCAAGCCAGGATCATAATCACG
>NW_017121912.1:0-251 GCF_001263275.1 Habropoda laboriosa | reverse complement strand
CATTGTACCCTAATACTTTTATACCCATACTGCTCCTGGGAATTGAACTACGTAAAAAAAAAAGAAAAAAATACAGTTCTATTACCAAAAACTTTATTTCCATTTTTTACGAGTATCGTTGCACTTACGGAAAAAGTAAAGTCGTAAGAAGACATTTTTCTACTATCTACAGTATAATGGATTAATACGTTTACATAGGTATTTTGAAAAATGTATTATTACCTTACGTTATTAGTAATTTATGCGGCCGT
>NW_017121911.1:0-251 GCF_001263275.1 Habropoda laboriosa | reverse complement strand
AGTTAGTTGCATGGGAATTTAGTAGAAAGCTATGAAATTATTGAAAAACCGTAAAGGTACTCGACGGTATGTGATATCGTTCCCGACATCACGTACTAAAATTGTTAATAACTAATTACTGAAAGGGTTTACTGCACTAACAAGTACATGTGAAAGTTGCCGAAGGTCCATACTTTATTCTTCAATTCTAAAAGTTCACAAAATCATCCTAATTAATGAGTTATTAAAGATTTTTCCCCAACTGACTTATT
>NW_017121910.1:0-250 GCF_001263275.1 Habropoda laboriosa | reverse complement strand
TTTCCCCCACATCGCAGATCGAAAATTCGACGCCGTCGTCCAGAATGCATAGCAGAAATGTACGCCATTTGGAGGACGAGAATTGTCAAAGTATGGTATGGGAAGGTTGCGATGAACTACTATATCCGTGTGCGACGTTTTATGTGTATATTCGCTTAGTATAACAGTAAGACTGGAACCGTTTGATCTATTGAAAAGTCAAAGCACACCTTTGTATTCGGTATCAAGAAATGGTAATATTTCGTTGGTC
>NW_017121909.1:0-251 GCF_001263275.1 Habropoda laboriosa | reverse complement strand
GCTGCCTACCGTTCGAAATACAAAGTACAAGTGGTAGAGTAAACGTTTATGGTTGAAAGTGAAACGTCAGAAATTTTGTTTTCATCAGTCTCTTGGTGTCTTCGTGTATCGCGAGTCGGTTGTCGGCATCCTCCCGCGGGATATTTTGCCTCGCATCGCCAGGATAATCCGGCTTAGTGTCCTTCGGTGTGCTCGACGTGAATGAGGATCGATTCTCCCTTCGTCACGAAATTCGGGACAGTAGGCAGATG
>NW_017121908.1:0-251 GCF_001263275.1 Habropoda laboriosa | reverse complement strand
AATAACGTGGCATCCGGCGATGCAGAAGAAAGAGTATCATCAATTTGATATTTTTTTTTTTTTGAGAGCGATTAGAAAATAATTTCATTTCGTATTCGCTGGAAATAATTAAGGAGACCCGTGCTTTAGACGCGGGAGGGACTCGAAGAACTCAGGTCAGAAAGTGTATATATACAAATAGGAGCCTCTACGAGGACTAGCGAGAAACTGTGGTTAGTCCGTCCCTCTGGTGGCAGAGCACAGGAGGCTCG
>NW_017121907.1:0-251 GCF_001263275.1 Habropoda laboriosa | reverse complement strand
TGTTGTGCTTTTCGTTCTGATATACACCACCGGCCGAAAGTTCGGTATCACCTCTCAATTTTCATCAATACTGAATCTGTTACTAAATTTTTGTAGATTTCATATTGATATTGTGGCGATAAATAGCAATTTACCTTTAAATCGATTCATTCGAATGACGAAAAATTCTCAACGTTGCTGATTTTTTTAGGAAATTTTTGTACAATTTGCAACGCACAGCGGTCCCAAATTTGTGGCCGGTAGTGGTGAAT
>NW_017121906.1:0-251 GCF_001263275.1 Habropoda laboriosa | reverse complement strand
AGAACCATCCTCCTATTTCTCCTCCACGGTTACACAACACCTTATAATACTCTGGAAACAGTGACCCTGTTCTCTCCTTACCTTTTCGTCTTTGGATGGTGACCAAGGGTCCAAGAAATTGGGTGGACGCTAAATATTATCGAGAGTAACGAGTTTCCTCAAAGAAAGCCAGGAGAACCTCCAGAGAAAATAACCAAATGAAGAAATAAATTTTGTTCAGCAGCGGTCACCCATCCCAATTAATGTTCCCG
>NW_017121905.1:0-251 GCF_001263275.1 Habropoda laboriosa | reverse complement strand
CCGTGTAATAACAAGTTGGAAATTCAATATCAGCAAAGGCTTTAACAGCACAGTGGTACTTACGTATTTGACGATGTTTATCAACACGGGTAGTCTAAGTCTCTTAGCTAAAGTAGATGTTCGAAATGTTGTTCGTTCACATTGATGCAATGATGTAATCTAGTAATTAACGAGGTAACAGCACTCTTGAAATATCTGGAAATATCACATTTAATGTGCCCCTCGACACTACGTTTCTGATGCATATAACA
>NW_017121904.1:0-250 GCF_001263275.1 Habropoda laboriosa | reverse complement strand
TTGGTACCCCGGTCTGGCGGTCGAATTTGACTAAGGGGTTTCCTCGCGTGCATGGCGACGCAAAAGGGATGCTGAGAGTGTTACGTTCCATGTGTTCCCAAAGTGAAGAATTTCGCAATATCGTGGAGTCTGAATTCCTGCCGAATGATCTATGTACATAAATAAACATATAATTTATATCAGCTATAGCTAACAATGCGATAGAAAAAAAGATCCACTTCACTCAGGCTTCACCACACGAATATGTTTT
>NW_017121903.1:0-251 GCF_001263275.1 Habropoda laboriosa | reverse complement strand
TTACCAGAGTACCTGAATGAAAGACGAAGTAGAACTAGTCAAAAGTTAGTCTCTAGAGCAAAACGCGGAAA
Source organism: Habropoda laboriosa (assembly GCF_001263275.1). Classification (NCBI taxonomy): domain Eukaryota; kingdom Metazoa; phylum Arthropoda; class Insecta; order Hymenoptera; family Apidae; genus Habropoda; species Habropoda laboriosa. Next base: position 180 of record NW_017121903.1, on the reverse strand, counting down.
CGTCGAGAGTTATAATAGATATTGATTAGAGGATAATAACGGCAGGGCGACGATAAAGCACTGGTTGGTAGATTGTTATGGATTGGAAAGTGGAAATTGCACTATAGAGGAAATTCAGTGTGGAAGGAATGTAGAGAGGGTAGTCGAATGGTTGAAAAATATGAGAAAAATGAAAGAGAG
>NW_017121902.1:0-251 GCF_001263275.1 Habropoda laboriosa | reverse complement strand
TCTGTTTTGTCCCGTTCTTGTCATCTAAAGACTATTTTCTTGTTAAAAATAAATATGTCATTTTTTTTTATTACTATGTAGACTATTTTCTGCGTTTTTTAAATTTCCTATATTCAATTGACAACCACCTGTATTCCTTCCGAAAAGATACGATTACTACGTACCCGTAGGAATAGGTGTAAAGTCGAGGACAGAAAAATGTGGACACTTTTAAAAATAGACGTACAAATCCGGATACAAGAAGAATAGAT
>NW_017121901.1:0-250 GCF_001263275.1 Habropoda laboriosa | reverse complement strand
CTACCATCGTAGAGAGAAAATTCGACGCCGGTGTCCAGAACGCACAGCAGAAATGTACTCCAAGTATAGTACGAGTATCGTACCGGTAAGTTAAGTGAAAATCGCAAAGAAATACTTATTCCAAGCGCGACGTTATATGTGTATATTCGCTTAGTTTAACAGTAACAAGGCAACCGTTTGAGTTTTGAATAACAAAGCACACCTTATATTCTGTATCAGAAAAAGTAAGATTTCGTTGGTCACATTTAGC
>NW_017121900.1:0-250 GCF_001263275.1 Habropoda laboriosa | reverse complement strand
ATGTAATATGTATTAAATACGCAAACTGTGCATTTTGTATAATGTTCTACGTACCCTGGCTACTTTGCTTAACTCGGCCACCCTTAACCCTTCGACAGTTTATTCCGTATGAGACACGAGGAAAGCGTCAATTACTCACCTAATTGTTCAGCTCAAGAGAGACTCTTAGGAAGAAAGTTACAAATCATTTTTTTCTATCTTCACAAATGACAGAATAATTAAGGGTGGCAGAGTTAGACGAGACACCCTG
>NW_017121899.1:0-250 GCF_001263275.1 Habropoda laboriosa | reverse complement strand
AAATGGCTGAAAAATCGTCCTGTATACATACACAAGTGTCAATATTTCCAGAATCATCCTGTACCTTTGTTTCGTTAACCCTCGGACCTTTTTTTTCAAACTAAATTACATAAAAATTTCACTTTCGTCAAATATAGGTACACGAGTGTACGATCACTCCAACTATTTTCTCTGCTTAAAATTTATTGGCTGCGTTCGTAGTGTTCTGCGAACGCATACACTACCGGCCAAAAGTTTGGAATCACTGTGC
>NW_017121898.1:0-251 GCF_001263275.1 Habropoda laboriosa | reverse complement strand
ACTTGTACGTCGGAGCGGGGTGGCTTGGACTTTGTCATCTAGAGTCGAAGGAAGAGAAAGCGCGCGGATACTCGAGGGTGTCGTAAATGAAGCCCTTTGCTAGGACAGTTTTGGAGTAGGAGGCTGCAACGGTTTTTGTAGCGACGCAGGTGTAATACCCACGTCACACAGCACCCAAGACGGACCATAGACATCGGAATGCAAAACAATTGCAATTTTCTTCGCGATTTCCACAGATTGCAATTTTTTCA
>NW_017121897.1:0-250 GCF_001263275.1 Habropoda laboriosa | reverse complement strand
ATCATCTATTGGAACGCTCCTAAATTAAGTGAAAGTCGAATTTTTTATTATTTCTGTGGAACAGCTATAGTATATTATCTTACAAAATTATTGCGAAGGGTAAATGATATTTTTATGTACTACACTTTTTCGTCGTTTCGTTGACATGTGCAACACGACGTAGCAATTATTTTTTGGTGAATGTGCGCAATATTCACAATTCAAGGGTAAAATAATGTACCTGATGGTCGCCACTAGTTGGACAATGAGT
>NW_017121896.1:0-248 GCF_001263275.1 Habropoda laboriosa | reverse complement strand
TAAATTGTAAGATTCATTGTATACATTTAGCTGAAGGAATTATATTTAAAGTCGAAATATCTACTTATCTGTATTTGCCCCCACCATCGTAGTTCGAAAAGCCGACGCCGGTGTCCACAATGCATAGCAGAAATGTACTCCATTTAAAGTACGAGTATCGTACCGGTAAGGGACGCGAAAATCGGGAAGAAATACCATCTCCAAGCACGACGTTATATGTGTATATTCGCTTCGTTTAACTGTCACAC
>NW_017121895.1:0-250 GCF_001263275.1 Habropoda laboriosa | reverse complement strand
TTTTACCAAATACTGGTACATGCTAGACGTTTAATATAAGACATTGAATATTTTCCTTTCGGTCCTTTTAACTACTATAATATAATTTCTTCAATTAGCGATATTCACATGGAATACTCCGCTTCGAATAAAATAATTCGAAATAATTTTGACGGTTTAGGGAAATTAAAATTTGTATTTTACTCACTTCAATACAATAGACTGAATAACAATTCATTATAAATATACATATTAGAAATTTTCCTTTTAT
>NW_017121894.1:0-250 GCF_001263275.1 Habropoda laboriosa | reverse complement strand
TTTTTTTTCTTCTGTTTTATTGCAGGTGAGTCAGACGGCCATGTTTAATTTCATCGGGCGGCAAATGTTATCGGTAAGTCGACGAGTTTAAGTTGACGAGCGTGGAAATATCAAGAAAGGAATTACGGAATTACGAGTTAGAGTCCAGCAAGAAATTTTCTTTTCTCGAATTTTCCTTTTTAGCGAGTACAACGCGTCGATCAACGACGCAATTTCGAAGCGTTTAATCCGCTAGTAAGGTTTTTCATAA
>NW_017121893.1:0-250 GCF_001263275.1 Habropoda laboriosa | reverse complement strand
TATTTGTGTAATTTTAAACAATACAAAGGGTGATTTCAAATGCCATTTTTCCTGTTTTTTTTTCCAGATCACCTCTGACTTTTCGCACACTAATATGACTTTCAAATCAAACGTGAAACTTACTTTCATTTCACCCATTTCGTCCATGGAAAAAATTTGTCTTCCTTTGAAACCACCCTGTATACACCTTCTTCTTTTACTCGGTACTCTTCTGCTCGTTGAACATCGAAGTTGTTTCAAAAAGATTAAG
>NW_017121892.1:0-249 GCF_001263275.1 Habropoda laboriosa | reverse complement strand
CTCGTACTCTATGTGGAGTACGATTCTGCTATGCATTCTGGACATTGGCGCAGAATTTCCGAAATAAGATGGTGGGGGCATATACACATAATTAAATATTTCGACATTAAATATAATTCCTTCAGTTAAATATATCCAACGAAATCTTACAATTTTTTGATACCGAATATAATGTGTGCTTGGTCCTGCAATATCTCACACGCATTCCGTGTTTCTGATAAACGAAGCGAATATACACCTATAACGTCG
>NW_017121891.1:0-250 GCF_001263275.1 Habropoda laboriosa | reverse complement strand
TATGTTTACGACCCTCGTTTCACCCCTTCGGTGGAGCCGATTGTCGATAAAAAAAAAGTACGTGACATACATATATTTTTTCGAGTATTACCTATCATATGCCAAAGTTTCATGAATATCGGTGATTCGGGATGTTCCCTTGTTAGGTCGATCTGCTTTCTTTTTGTTACTATGCGTTCCCTTGATCCTAATAACAACCCCAAAACTGTAGTTATCTGTGGTACAAATACTGCAATTAGATCAATTCGCT
>NW_017121890.1:0-250 GCF_001263275.1 Habropoda laboriosa | reverse complement strand
AGGAATGAATCTCGAACCGGGTCTAGATTCTCCGGAGCTGCCAATTCGTTGGGAACGAGACAGCATTGTAAGTCCGAAAAGTCATAAAACTATTAGAAAGTTAGCAAAGCAGCTTCGTCATCGCGGTATTGGCAGAAGTTTCGAAACCTGGCCACACTATACCGGACCATTAGGTATATACATCAATAGACACATCAAGGTTTAATGTCGGAGGCGGTTGCCTCCTCGAGAACGCATTTCATTGAACTTT
>NW_017121889.1:0-250 GCF_001263275.1 Habropoda laboriosa | reverse complement strand
GTTCGTGAAAAATTTCACGTGGAATGGACTATCTACAGGGTGGATCACCTTAATTATTTCCGTCACTGCCGAACCAATACAAATTCTCTTTTCCCTAAATAATACTTTTGTTCAGCTCAGTCAGCCGTCTTGGGAGCCAGAGCGCTCTTTTTTGCCCCGCGAGCAGAGCTGAGAGCAGTGGGCGGACCAAATGACGTCAGCAGTTGTGAAATGAGTGGGGAGAAACGGTAGTGGTGGGAGCGTAAGCTCG
>NW_017121888.1:0-250 GCF_001263275.1 Habropoda laboriosa | reverse complement strand
GTTTAAACAATACTCCTTTAAACAATGAGTTAAAAATCTTAAACTCAAGAACAGCCTATTGCTACGCCAGTGTCAAAGCGTTTTGTCTTAACAGAAATCAATTGTCAAGAAAAACGTCTAATGTTTTGCACAAGTCGTGGAGCAGTCAAAAAAAAGAAAAATGTTTCGATACACACACGAAGTAATGAGAATTAACACGCGAACTTAGTTCTGTGCAAGGTAATTGAATAAAAGTTTCGTGAGAAAAGTG
>NW_017121887.1:0-250 GCF_001263275.1 Habropoda laboriosa | reverse complement strand
GATGATGAAAATCGCACTATCACGACTTTCAGCGTAAAACTGTAATAAATCTGCAGATTCTTAGATCTTTCGATGCCTGTTGCTTGTTTCTCCATCAACAGATTTCGATGAAATTTTATAATTGATATCGATTTCCAAAACGTATTTTTTTTTCTTTTTCATGAATAATAAGTAAGTCGTTTAATACCTGTGTTCGGTACTTTTATTCGTTATCCGAAAGGAATAAAGTGTTTTATTACTTATGAAAAAC
>NW_017121886.1:0-250 GCF_001263275.1 Habropoda laboriosa | reverse complement strand
AAAAGGAAAATTGAAATAATAGCCCTTTGTTTTCAGAAAAACCGAGCGCCGACGCGTGATTTAGATTCTCTAAAGAAAACGAATTCGCAGACCGATGTTCAAGTGAACACCATAATTCAACATACGTTACCACAGATTCCTAAGCCACGTTTTTATCAACACCCATCGCGTACACACGCTCGCGTCGTTTTTATACCAGCTTGCTCGGCTCATCGCGGTCGAATGTATTCAAATTAGTCAGTTTATGGTC
>NW_017121885.1:0-250 GCF_001263275.1 Habropoda laboriosa | reverse complement strand
TCATTAACCCCTTGACTTATCACAACGAGTTAGACTCGTGGCAGAGATTCCGGTCAAGATGTGAGAAAAATAGCAGTATCAGTAAGAAAAATTAATTTTAATCCTTGATTTCGTTTTAATTCGGAAGGCTGAGGATTACTAAATGTAATTAATCTGTAATAGATTAGCTTTTGTTGCCGGATACAGGACTGAAACAGTAAACTGCTGACGCTTAGATGTCAGAAAAGAAATCATAGGTTAAGGGGTTAAT
>NW_017121884.1:0-250 GCF_001263275.1 Habropoda laboriosa | reverse complement strand
GGAACGACTGATAATGTTCCTGTTAATGTAATCTGTCTTTCGCTGAACGCACACCGCGAACCTCAAGAGTTAAGGGGATTGCCAATTTTTTTGCGTGTCGTTTGTCAACCCCTTCTCTTTCTTTTCCCGAGTTTAGTCATTGGAGTATGCAAATCGAGATTTATTAGTTAGAAATTTGACGATAATGCTTCCAATTATACGTAATATAACATTTTATCCTTACGAATTTTTGAGTATCTTTCTACTGTAC
>NW_017121883.1:0-250 GCF_001263275.1 Habropoda laboriosa | reverse complement strand
AAAGAACCGTGAACAAAATTGTGGAATAGAAATGTTGTTTTCGACAATAGGGATGTTCCTTCGTTGAGAATTCACTTGTGCGAACGAAGATGTCGTATTGAAGCTGAATTTATCTCGAGTGCGATATACCCTGTCTATGTGAAATTTCGTTATTCGAACGCTTGTGAAAATCTTCTGTGTAATTGATGAGTTTTTTTTAGATAATTCGCCGAATAATGGTAACGAGATGTTATCCATCCCTGGAATAATT
>NW_017121882.1:0-250 GCF_001263275.1 Habropoda laboriosa | reverse complement strand
AGCTTTTCAACCAGGGTCGAACGCTGTATATTGACAATTTTTATACCAGCTATGAATTGGCTATTTCGTGTCTAAAGCAGAAGACTCACATAGTTGGAACAGTAAGAAACAACAAAAAGTTCATCCCAAAAGAAATATTTCAGTGTAGGTTAAAAAAAGGAGAGATGATATCTGAACAGGATGAGAGTGGTATCGTTGTACTCAAGTGGAGAGATTCTAGAGATGTAAGAATTTTATCAACGAAACATGC
>NW_017121881.1:0-250 GCF_001263275.1 Habropoda laboriosa | reverse complement strand
ATGTACACAAAGCTGACGTTGCATCGTTTCTTCGTCCTTTCTCTATTTTTTCTGTTTTTTTTTTTTTCTTCTTTTTTGCTACTTGCTTCTTTTTTCGACTATAGATCGAACGTTTCTACGTCTGTAGGATATTTTTGACGACGATTGGTGAGCTTTTTCTCTTTTATCGTGCTTTTCAGAGCGACCGGAAAAGCTGTTTATTGGCGAAGTTTGTGCAAATTGGGAAATACACGTGGATTCGATGTGGAAT
>NW_017121880.1:0-250 GCF_001263275.1 Habropoda laboriosa | reverse complement strand
AATCGTTCATCTTGGCTATCCTTTACTCCTTGACATTCTTCCAACTACTTAACCCTTTCGCCACTGTCATCTTCGCTGAAAAAAAAATGGGACGCGTATGTACAGTGACCAATTGTGTTGGTAACGATAAGTAAAGTGATTTTATTGATATTATTGTGGGAAGAAATTCACTTGATTAGAATCGTTCGTAAAATTTGCATTAAACACAGTGAAGCTGAAGTGACGAACTCCATAAAATCAAATTTATTAA
>NW_017121879.1:0-250 GCF_001263275.1 Habropoda laboriosa | reverse complement strand
ATCACAAAATGTACAATTCATTCGACAAAATCGAACAGGATGGACGAAACGTTTTCCCTCTGTTCGGTTTAACCCTTTGATCGTTGTCAAAGGGTTAAATATACGTCGAACGGGAGCTACGTACCCAATTGATGAATTCGATGCAATTAATATTAAGTACATATCGAAACCGTTCAGATCCAACACGGTATAATTAAAATAAAAATGAAAATATAAAATAATTATCTAAACGTGTTTGAAGAGTAATCCA
>NW_017121878.1:0-250 GCF_001263275.1 Habropoda laboriosa | reverse complement strand
GTACATACTCCTGCGTTATAGGGGGTCCTACTGTATTTCGACACCTGACAAATTTTACCACCTCGTTACATCGCTTCTGCAGACTATACACGTGGCGGTAATTACGAAACTGTCCTAAGTCATCAATTTTTCGCTTCGAGATATTTCAAATGTTCAAAATACAGCGGGGCCCCGAGTTACGTCCTCCCGATTTACGTCGTTTCACAGTTACATCCTCCCGATTTACGTCGTTTCTGCACAATTCGATAGT
>NW_017121877.1:0-250 GCF_001263275.1 Habropoda laboriosa | reverse complement strand
TTTTCAAGGTTCGTTTCATTCAAGTCAAATTGACGTGCTGTAATTATCTCAATTAAGAACGTCGTTGTTCCCGAATGTGCGTATTAAAATTTCTAAACGGCGACGAAGTCCAATCTAATTACGGAATTATGAAGTCACGTGTAGTTTATTTGCGAGATTATGGGATCGTAAGTTGGCAGGGAAGTCGAAAAGCACCGGATAGTTACAAACTGGCCAAAGTTGAGGAGATTCAAAGATCGGGTCGGATAAC
>NW_017121876.1:0-250 GCF_001263275.1 Habropoda laboriosa | reverse complement strand
ATTCTTCAATACTGAAAGTTCACAAAATCATCGTGATTATTGAGTTATTAATGTTTTGTCACCGACCGGCTTGCCTTTGGGCCTGAGCGTCGGAGGGCAGCGGCCAGTCAGACGATAGGAAACGTTTTCTCTCTATCCTTGTCGCACGCTAGTGCTTTCCTTGTCTAATACCTCTGTTCACATTCTGTGTTTCCAATAACGAAACGTTCGTTCCCGAAGCCAAGCGCTGAAACATCCTCTATCCTTGTCT
>NW_017121875.1:0-250 GCF_001263275.1 Habropoda laboriosa | reverse complement strand
AACGTACGCCGACGGTTCCAATCCTGTCCGATTCGTTGTCAACAACGTATCACCCTCATACGGAGAACGTTTTGACCGATCCACAAACCCAAACAAGTTTTACGCTCCATGTGCGGACATGATCGCGTAAAACAGTAACAGAGCTATTGAAAAAAAAAGCACACCTTTGTATTCGGTATCAAGGAATGTTAAGATTCAGTTGGTCAAATTTAGTTTTAGGATTTATTATTAACGTCGAAATATTTAATTA
>NW_017121874.1:0-250 GCF_001263275.1 Habropoda laboriosa | reverse complement strand
TAACCACACCGTTATTTCTAGGTCACCCGGTATAATTTCCATATGCAGAGCATCGTAAACTCAATTTAAGTCGAACTCCGTAACTTCGTAGTCCTTCGTTGTACTATTTGCTGTAATGCACCTGAGATATAGTTTAATTGCACAATATAATAGAATAACGCAACAGTATAGTATAGTAGTAATATATCATAGCAACGTATAGTAGGATAGCACAATAGTGCACTCTGCAGTGCTACTAGTGTAGCATAAT
>NW_017121873.1:0-250 GCF_001263275.1 Habropoda laboriosa | reverse complement strand
ACAACGGAGTTGGAGATCCTAATAACGACGTCGTGGTACACTGACTTTTCGATGATGAATCGATGGATTATGGAATAATTTCCAACCGCGAAACAATATTCGATCACAATTTTCGCTCGGTTAATCTGTAGCGTTGAAAACAAATTTCTCAAAAATTCCATGGAAAATTTTCAGAATCGTTTTACGTGTTTCTTTGACCGTCGTTCCAATGCAGTTGCAACAGTTTCGTACTGAAAGTTCGTAACATACG
>NW_017121872.1:0-250 GCF_001263275.1 Habropoda laboriosa | reverse complement strand
AACGTAACCTCAATTTAACAATTACCCGCTAAAAGTTACAACTTTCTATTTGGTCTCGTTTATTATAATTGGAAATGCAAATTAAAGTACTTCTTAAATTAAAACTGCATATATAAAAAAAAATTGCATGGTTCATTCCTAAACTACGTTAAATTAATGCTATTATTGTACCTGTAATCGGGTCTGTATTTTGACAATGAGTAAGACAAGGGAACCGATAGAAAGAAACAAGGATAACACTAGAGAAATG
>NW_017121871.1:0-250 GCF_001263275.1 Habropoda laboriosa | reverse complement strand
ACAGAGTGGGGAAAATGCGGCTTTTTTTGACAAGAGGACCATGAGAGACGGCAAGGCACTTACGCCAGAACCTTCAGACAATACGCATCTACAGAGCAATCCTTATATTATATCTAACATACATCTAACAAATAATTGTTTCTTATTGTTATTATTCAGACTTTTTTAATTAGAAACTCAACCTATATTTCGTTGTATCGTGCCATTTCATCCCGAATCTCAGGTTCGTGCCGCAGGAACAATTTCCTGT
>NW_017121870.1:0-250 GCF_001263275.1 Habropoda laboriosa | reverse complement strand
GGAGAATCGAAAGGCAATTAACGAAACGAATTCAAGTTTTCCTTATCACATTCATACTTATACCCAACGTGCGAATACGATACTTATTAGGGTTGTATCGTAAACAGTGAAACGAGCGGTTAACCCTTTCGCTACGGCAAATTTTACATTTTAACCACGACTGCAAAATTTCCTGCTTTAACGGTACCTGAACTAGCACTGAACTAAGGTAGCCTACAGGCGCCAATAGCAACGAAAGGGTTAAATAATA
>NW_017121869.1:0-250 GCF_001263275.1 Habropoda laboriosa | reverse complement strand
TCGAAGCCCCAAACACCGTTCTGATTTCCACGCTGTGAGAAGAATGGACCGGCGACCTCGACATGGAAAGGAACCGGGCTTTTCTCGTCCCTCCTCTCCCTCCCCTCCTCTACCTTCTCTACTCCCGTCGTTCCCGTTGGTTCCTCTTATTACAAGAACGCATCGAGAGATTCAGGCGACGTAGGCCAGGCTTTGTACGGACCAGCTAATTATCATTCGTGCACGGTTCCAGCGTGCGCGCGCTAACGAG
>NW_017121868.1:0-250 GCF_001263275.1 Habropoda laboriosa | reverse complement strand
TAGTGAAATACGATATTTTGTGTTATCATTGGAATGCAGAGCTGTGGAGATAATTATAGAACGGAGTGTAAATTTATTCTCCATCGAACATTTTAGATTTTTCGATATTAATATATTTTTAATTTGCGAGGATTTTTTTATTTTGGCCTTTTAGATATTCGACGTTTGTGAAAATTAGCGAAATACGATATTTTATGCGTTATTATCGGAACGCAGAGGTGGAGGAATAATTATAGAAGGCGGAAACCGT
>NW_017121867.1:0-250 GCF_001263275.1 Habropoda laboriosa | reverse complement strand
CGTGTTTAATACAAAAAGAAAAAAGAGAAAAAACAAACAAACCTGACGAAAACAAAAAAAAAAGAAACACTTCGATGAGCAAAAAACGGGAAACACACACGGGGGTAAAAAGGAAAAGACGATCAAATGTATATTTTGGTTTACCTTTTTGGAAGGAAACGAGGTCACGCAATGCGCTATTATTACGTTATCGTTGTTGGAGTGAAATTGTTGTATTTTTGAGAATAGAAGAGTGTTTTTTTTTTCTTCT
>NW_017121866.1:0-250 GCF_001263275.1 Habropoda laboriosa | reverse complement strand
CAATGTTCTGTGTTCTTTAGGGATCTAGAAACAGTCTAATTTATTTATCCTAATTCTTTTAAGACACTTTCACTAATTTGTACCTCATTCTTCTCGGATGTTCGAAAATGTTAGTTAAGACAGTTAAACCAAGGAAGCTGTAAACGTAGCTGTTCAATTGCTATTAGAATACTGAATGAAATCACGGATAAATCCATCCATATTCCGAACGACGTAACGTTATAAAATGCACGTTACGCAATTCACAAAG
>NW_017121865.1:0-250 GCF_001263275.1 Habropoda laboriosa | reverse complement strand
CTTCTTGGAAAGGTTCCAAAGATTAGAACCTGTTCTCACTCGCGGGAAACGAACATGTGACTGCATATATTCTGTGAAATTAATCCATAGTAAGTATGCCGATCGCGTGAAAATCTTGCGTGATATATAAATAATACGTTGCCATGATAATATGGAAATGTGTAACCTTGGCAAATGTGTTATTTAAAGAAATTTGATCAAATTCATCCTTGCGAGATAAATTAGTGAAATTTTCCGATACTACTGAACA
>NW_017121864.1:0-250 GCF_001263275.1 Habropoda laboriosa | reverse complement strand
AGTAATTTAATAGACAACCCGAACACATGTTATCACTGAAAGAGTCGTAAGGCAGAAGGAAAAATTGTAATATTGTTTTATTTTCCATTGCATTGTAACATATATGTGTGTAAAACTTGAAAATTTTACGAGATACAATGTACATTTTGTGTCAATTTTTTCGTGAGTCCACGGGATCACAAATAACCATCTCAAAGCTTTCCGTGAAAACACTGTCTGTAAACGCCGTGAAATCCATTTTTCATCAAGA
>NW_017121863.1:0-250 GCF_001263275.1 Habropoda laboriosa | reverse complement strand
CTTTCAGTCCAGCTTGACAAAGTTCCGTGTTATTCTGTAGTTTCGTTCTATTATCGCCACTGCATCTGGAGAGATTTTGCGATCGACGTTAAAATACATATTTATCATATTTATAATAAGAGTTCAAACTACTTGTTCGGTTGTAAAAACCTAAATCTGTTCAAGGCGAAGGTTTAGGCGACACGGTTCGCAAATTTACAATTATTTAGGAAACCCTCTCATCTGGCCACCAGAAGCGGCAGCCTGCCGA
>NW_017121862.1:0-250 GCF_001263275.1 Habropoda laboriosa | reverse complement strand
ATTAATACAGGGTTTGTACGACGTGCTTTTTCGATCTTGATGGCGTTCTGGTACCGTTCTGCGGCCAAGACACGCAAACTGGAGGACGTTTTTCTCTGGTGAACCGATCGACGTGGATCTCTAGGTGTCTTTGAACCTTCGTACCGTTAAAATCACGCTGCCGCTTTGGATGACCGTCTCTCATGGCTACCGTTACCGTCGCCCTTTCTCTCGGGAAATTCTTAGTTTCTTCGTGGCTTTTGGGAATTTG
>NW_017121861.1:0-250 GCF_001263275.1 Habropoda laboriosa | reverse complement strand
TTTATGAGAGAAGGGATTGAAATTTGGAGCTTTCGATGAATGAGGGTGATTGTGCGTGGTTTTATGTACCGGAATTGAAGATTTTCGACGTATTTAGGTTTTTTTAGGTAAGGTGTGCTTGGTTTGCGTATGAAATTATTTTTTTGTTAAGTCAACTACCGCTTAATCTCTCTCTCTCTCTCTATTCACACATTTTATCTCTCTCTCACTCCCTCTTTTTCTCTCTCTCTCTGTTCACATACTCTCTCCC
>NW_017121860.1:0-250 GCF_001263275.1 Habropoda laboriosa | reverse complement strand
CACTTGAAAGCAACAGTAGCAGAAAGTTCATAAAACGAACGTGAAAGATTATCAAAGGATAACGAAATGTCTGGATGGTAAAAAAAGAAGATCAGAGCATGATAGTCTTTGGATCATTAAAACTCGCAACTGAAGCATAAAAATGACGATACCGCGAACAGTCTGAGAAAAGTAGAGAACGATGAATAAAATGTCGGCCTTTGATCATTTCGTAGACCGCAATTTAAAATGTAAGCGATCCGTACAATGT
>NW_017121859.1:0-250 GCF_001263275.1 Habropoda laboriosa | reverse complement strand
GAACGAAACCACCGTATGCAATATCATGTTGAGGGATTGACTAGTTATACGATACGCGACTGGGACTGTTTAAACTTTTTATTTAGGCTGAAACGCAAAGTAATTTAGCAAACTTCATTTATTGAAAATATATTTTTCAATCAAAATCTGTTTTTAAGTTACAGTTAGTCCATTTTTGTTAAACTTTGTGTTTGAAGTTATGATTTTTGATTTTGGACCTATTAATATAATAGCAATTATTTTACGTTCA
>NW_017121858.1:0-250 GCF_001263275.1 Habropoda laboriosa | reverse complement strand
TTTTCGTCATCGGTGGTTCTGCGAAGAAATTCGCGAGGATGCGCGATTGGAGACGTTTACGGGAAAGGGATGGTTTATTAGGGGGTGAAATGGAAGGTATAGTATTCTACCGGGGCTACTTTGTTAGGTGCATTCAGATTTTGTAGTCACTAGACCTTCGCGTGATATCAGCGAATACCAGTGTTCAGCTGGCACGCGACTAGCTTTATGTTCCAACGGGGGACGTTGCCTTTGGAACAACGGTGATAAT
>NW_017121857.1:0-250 GCF_001263275.1 Habropoda laboriosa | reverse complement strand
CGAAGCATATTTCCACGCGATAATTGTGACGAAGATTTTCTTTTTTTGTCAATTGTGACAAATGTTGTTAATTAAACATAACAAAATGCATTACTTAAACAGAGTTAAAAACATGCGTTTATATTTAAAGCTCTTTCTTTTTCAACTGGACACGGCGAGATATCTCAGAAGGAACTGAAGCTATCGAAAAAAGATTCTTAGAAAAGTTGCTCCATATATTGAGAGACATAATGTGGTATGAATATCTTTT
>NW_017121856.1:0-250 GCF_001263275.1 Habropoda laboriosa | reverse complement strand
GGAATTAGGACTATATTTTCTACACGTATCAGACGAGAAAGGACATTTTCTATCTGGTAAGATAACTTAGCTGACGTGGCTCATGCACCGCCATATTGGACGTTCCTGAATAGCAATCTTTCCATTCTCCATCCTTTCGAAGAGGGAACAAATTTACAATACACAGTCTGAATTGCATATTCTTTCTTCCTTTTGAGTCGACAAAGATTTGGTGAAAATTCGAAGATCGAATCTTTCGATGTTAAATAGT
>NW_017121855.1:0-250 GCF_001263275.1 Habropoda laboriosa | reverse complement strand
AAAAGGGGAGCTTAATATTGAGGTAACGCGTGTACACCTGTTCCAGGGGAATTTTACGACTGCCAGGGCACACCGATGGAATGTAAATTCCCCGAAAGACAGACAGGATTTACGGGCGAGGATATGTAAACTGCGCCGTGTCCGTGCATTTACCTGTCCGCGCGAGCTTTTCCGCCGAAAAATTTCACCGAAAGCCAGGTGGCAAACGCGGCCATCAAGTACATCTTTTTGTAACCTCTCGCCGTGACCG
>NW_017121854.1:0-250 GCF_001263275.1 Habropoda laboriosa | reverse complement strand
TGCACAATCATAATCTTGTAAGGATGAAAACTTCAATTTAGATGCAATATCCTTCGCACACTGTTATCTGAAATGCATAGTGCAGCGTCATTCTTCGGTGCGGAAGAACGAGAACTGAAGATTCTCCGGTGTTCAGACCGTTCGCATATCTCCTACCGGTTTTTCTTCAATGCTGTACCAGTCGACCTGAAGTTCTCTATTTATAGCAATATCGTATTCTGACCAGGCACTTTTGTACCACGACTCAAAT
>NW_017121853.1:0-250 GCF_001263275.1 Habropoda laboriosa | reverse complement strand
CAATGAAAAGCATTGTGGGAAACCCATAACTGTTTGACAAAAGTTATCCTTGTAAACGAAACCATATTCAATCGTTCATAGAATATCACCTTAAACTTCGTTTGGCATAACTTTTGCGTTAATCATATTCGAGTGCACCGAATAATTTTAATAGTTATAAAGACGAATGAACTATAGTACCGTTAGGACCTTTCCACGCAGATAGAGTGAATGCTTTGATTCGTTAAAAATGATATAAAATTCAACTCTA
>NW_017121852.1:0-250 GCF_001263275.1 Habropoda laboriosa | reverse complement strand
TTAGTTGCTGTTGTTATAAATATATTCATATTTAACTTGTTAAGAAGTGTTATACAACCACAGGTTTTTGATGGAACATTCAACGTATGCGGTTGATACGTCGTACTCCAACAAGTCCGATAGAATTGGAACCTTCGACGTATGTGGCTAATACGTCGTTCTCCGAAGGATGGAACATTTGGAAGGTTTTGAGGACTGTGCGTATCGTAATGTTAGATATACCTCGAGCGGTAAAGGTATATCTTTGTGA
>NW_017121851.1:0-250 GCF_001263275.1 Habropoda laboriosa | reverse complement strand
TACAGCAAATCTCTAAATGAAATTTTTCCGAAAACTAATAGAATTACATCGGTCCCGAAACACCCTGTGTATACCGAAAGCGCAATAGATCCAAAGCTACTAAATTCCGAGCAAACAGCAACGAGAGTGGTTCAAAGACAGCTTCCTACGGGGTGTCTTCTATTCCACTCCCAGCAGCGTTCTGTCCGTGGAAAGTGAAAAGGGGAGGTAGGTAGCCAGGGTATTAAGGGTCCAGACAAAGTCTGCATTT
>NW_017121850.1:0-250 GCF_001263275.1 Habropoda laboriosa | reverse complement strand
ACCTCGGTTTGGCGGCCAGATGTGACTAGATCGTTTATTGTCATAATCCGCTAAACCGAGGCTCCGTTGCGCCTTAATGAGGTCGCAACATAGATATTAAATACTAGGACTAGGTACAACTGATATCAATCGTCGGTAACTTTATGTTTAATAAATATTTTACGTTTTAAAGTAGATTCAAAATTTTGATATTTCATATTAAGCGTGCACTTCACTAATACTTAATTACATAGAATAGAACTTTTGACGA
>NW_017121849.1:0-250 GCF_001263275.1 Habropoda laboriosa | reverse complement strand
TTTAGTGTTAACGCCTAGGGTTACAGGCAACGCAATAAACACTATTGTTTATTCAAAACCGACAGCATTGCCTGCAACGTATGACTTCTTGATACAGCGCCACAAATCCGGCTACAGAGTACGCCTAACAATAAGTATAAAAAATACAAAATACTGTAGGAAACGGAGTGCAGAAACGTAATTCGTAGTATATAATTTTGACAAAGGACACTGTTAAACGCTACATCGCTTCTGCCTCTCGCTACTGTTT
>NW_017121848.1:0-250 GCF_001263275.1 Habropoda laboriosa | reverse complement strand
GCTTTTTCTTCGAGGATTCAGTACGGAAGATCGGCGAGGCTTAGATTGACTTAGGAACGATGGAAAACACATACCGGGTGTCCCGGTTTGATTCCGATCAAACTTTTACAGCATGTTCTATGGATAGAGATGAGATAAAAATGTTATGTAAACATAGATCGTTTGAAGCTTTGTTAAAAAGTTATAACAATAATACGAATTAGAAAGGTAACGGGTGTGCAGTTACGAAATGCGGATCTTCGTGTTTTAA
>NW_017121847.1:0-250 GCF_001263275.1 Habropoda laboriosa | reverse complement strand
GAGAGACAAGGAGAGACAGAGAGAGAGAGGGAGAGACAGGGAGAGCCAGAGAGAGAGGGAGAGTCAGGGAGAGAGATGGGGAGACAGGGAGAGCTAGAGAGAGAGAGGGAGAGACAGGGAGAGCCAGAGAGAGAGGGAGAGCCAGGGAGAGACAGAGAGGAGAGATGAACATCCCACAAGATCTCTTTCGTTTCTCTAGGTTGAAATTAAAATCGAGCCGATTGTTCGAACGAGCCGCGTTCCACGCTCT
>NW_017121846.1:0-250 GCF_001263275.1 Habropoda laboriosa | reverse complement strand
AAATTACATTAATAAACGAATTGTTGAAAGTGACGTCTGTGTTAACGCATACAAATCTTTGCTTTCTAAATCGGATAGTCATGAACTGATGGTACGATATTTCGACACTTTAATTATGTGAAAGCCTGTACGATTCTTTCTTTTAGCTGCAGATTTACACTATGTTCTGCGTAAACCATTTCTTTGCGAAGTGTGACATTACCACTGTTTGTTAACATAAATAACAATTGTCTCGAGAACTAAAACTCTT
>NW_017121845.1:0-250 GCF_001263275.1 Habropoda laboriosa | reverse complement strand
AAAATAAGGAGAAACCAGTCGTTTGTAGTACTGCAAAACACGGGATGTCGCGGGAAAACAGCAGTATTATGATTTATATGCGTTAAAACACGATTTACGTGGCAAAACATGCATAATAAAAAGAAAACAGTCGTTTGTAGTACTGCAACACGCGGGCTGTCGCTGGAAAACAGCAGTATTTCCGTTCATATTTGTTAAAAGACGTTTTACTTGGCGGACCATGCAAAATAAAGAGGAAACACTCATTTTG
>NW_017121844.1:0-250 GCF_001263275.1 Habropoda laboriosa | reverse complement strand
AAGAAAATCTCAGCAAGAACTGCACGAAGCATGCCTCAGCTTTGATTCAGTCTCAATTGAAAATGTGGAAAGCTATCAATAGGTGGCGCTATTTGATGCGTCAATTTACAAGCTCGCTACACTATTTCTTCCACCGACTATACCGTACATGTTCATCAGTACCCGAACAACACGTCGACGCGTATTTAGCTATAAACTGTCGAAGGTTCGAACGATGTTACATCAAAGCAATGGCGCATCCGCAGAAATT
>NW_017121843.1:0-250 GCF_001263275.1 Habropoda laboriosa | reverse complement strand
TTGTAACATCGTTAACTCGTATTATTTTCGAATGCACATTGTGGCAAACGCGTTGTCGCGTTTGCAACATTGTTGCCGCGAATCGTTCTCGAAAATTGCACATTGTTGCACGGCGCGCCGTTTCGCAACATTGTGACTCGCGCGGGCCCCCGAAAAGAGCACATTGTTGCAAAACGCGTTATCGCGCTTGCAACTTTGTTGCCGAGGATCGTTCTCGAAAATTGCACATTGTTGCACGACGGGCCGTTTT
>NW_017121842.1:0-249 GCF_001263275.1 Habropoda laboriosa | reverse complement strand
GAGATCCATAAAGAGGGAGATCCGTGGAAATAGATGTATAGAGAGAGATCCGTAGAGAGAGAGCCATAGAGAGAGAGAGAGAGAGAGAGAGAGAGAGAGATCCATAGAGAGGAAGATCCATAAAGAGGAAGATCCATAGCGAGGAAGGTCTATAAAGAGGGTGATCCATAGAGAAGGAGATCCATAGCGAGGCAGGTCTATAAAGAGGGAGATCCATAGAGAGAGAGAGAGATCCATAGACAGAGATCC
>NW_017121841.1:0-250 GCF_001263275.1 Habropoda laboriosa | reverse complement strand
TCGACTCTGTGAAGATAAAACGATTCTGCTTTGTGTGAAAATTTCTTTTACTTCGTAGTTACTCGTGCTGTCTTATTTTTAGTTCGAGTCATCCCTAAAAGGTAGTTTATCATGTGAAAACTGATTAATAATCAAGGATAATTCCTTGGACGTTTTCCTTGTTACCAACCAGTAGGGGTAACTTCTGTTAAATAAATGTTTTACATGGCAAACTTTCTTGGCACGTTCGTTGTTTATTTCATTTAAAGAA
>NW_017121840.1:0-250 GCF_001263275.1 Habropoda laboriosa | reverse complement strand
AACTCGAGCGCGGAGCGATATTTGAGTAGTAAACCACGTCGCTCGAGCAACGATCCTGTGGTGAGGCATTGTATGAATATGTAGTGATTGCCTGACCTGAGAAAGCAGTAGTAAAAATAACCGATACACAGTGGAGTATTTGTATGAAACAGTTAGCCAAAATTATTTTACTGGTTTTAGCGGATCTAAATGCACTTAAATGGAGAATAAAAAATTCAGAAATAAGCCAATTTATATACGCAATTTATTT
>NW_017121839.1:0-250 GCF_001263275.1 Habropoda laboriosa | reverse complement strand
ACAGGATACGCCTTAACACATACAAATCTCCGATGAACCACTACCGCAATATCGAACACAGAAAGACACACCGATGTGTCTACAGGAAGGACCAGAACATTGCGAAAAAATAACGGACGAAGAAAGAAGAGTAATGAAGATTATTTTGTATACTCCCGACAGGAAACCTGTATTTCCTAAGGTACGTGACACGCCTGGTCACTGCATACACCTAAATTTAAGCGAATGGTTACTGTTTTGCAATGTATCA
>NW_017121838.1:0-250 GCF_001263275.1 Habropoda laboriosa | reverse complement strand
TGCACCGCGTTTCCTCGTTCCCCCTTCAATTTCTCTGCCATATTCGAAGACTCGATCACCTATAATGCGGCCCTCCACTTCCTTTGCCCCTACTCGAAGCGTTACTCCTGCCGTTCTTATCGATAATACGTACACACGTGCGTGTAGAGGGTGAGTTAGGTGGTGCAACCGCAGAGGGTAATTCTAGGTGGAAAAATGAAGTGGAAATGTGGAATTAAGTTTGTTCGTAAGAAACTCGATTTGACGACTC
>NW_017121837.1:0-250 GCF_001263275.1 Habropoda laboriosa | reverse complement strand
AGTGCGAATTTTCGTGAAATTTTTGCTAACGATATTTATCGAAGGAACGTAGAGATCTGAGCATGTTGATCCTTTCGCTACGACACGCTTGAGACGAAAGTACTCGCTGTGTACTGGAGGAAACAGTTATTATTCAACGCTGAGATAAAAATAAAGGTACGTGTGATTGAAAATTACCTGTTTCGTAATAGTCTGGAGCATGCAAAAATAAATTAATAAATTTAATAATTATCTTCTCTAGATATGGTGG
>NW_017121836.1:0-250 GCF_001263275.1 Habropoda laboriosa | reverse complement strand
GGCACTCCCGTTCGAAGGTTCAGAGATAGCGATACTAGTTCGGAAGAAAGCAGATGCAGAACTAGAAGTTCTAGTTTTATGGCAATTTCGGAGGCTGGCATCTTGTAAAAGTAGACCAGGACTAATGAATGCAAATCACCGATGCAGGAAGTAGCTTCTCGAAGGTGTAAGCAATTTTTAAAAAACCAATAAAGGTCACCGAGGTGTAAATTACAGCGTTCACATTTTGCCATCTTTTCCGATATGCATC
>NW_017121835.1:0-249 GCF_001263275.1 Habropoda laboriosa | reverse complement strand
AGTAGTTCTTCGCGACCTTCCCATATCATACTGTGACAATTCTCGTCCTCCAAATGGTGTACTGTTCTGCTATGCTTTCTGGACACCGGCGTCATATTTTCGAACTACCATGTGGTTAAAAATACAAGTAATTAAATATGGCGTCATTAGAAATAATTCCAATAAATAAAAGTTCACAATGAAATCTTACCTTCTTTTGTACCAAATACAAAAGTGTGGTTTGTTTTTTCAATAGCTCAAACGGTTCCC
>NW_017121834.1:0-250 GCF_001263275.1 Habropoda laboriosa | reverse complement strand
GTGCTGTATCAGGTAACAAAAGCTAATCTGTTACAGATTAATTACATTTAGTAATCCTCAATCTAGCAAATTAAAATGAAAGTTAGGATTACAATTAATTCTTCTTACTAATATAACTATTTTTCTCACGTCAGAATCCCTGCCACGAGTCTGACTCGTTGTTATAGGTTAAAGGGTTAAATTTTGTTATGCGAATTTAGATGCATTTAGCCTATATTCGAACATGCAATACATTTCGCTGAAAACTTGA
>NW_017121833.1:0-250 GCF_001263275.1 Habropoda laboriosa | reverse complement strand
CAACCAGCACCAGCGACCTAAGTAAAACCGCTCCGAATGCGTTTTCCCCGTTCGAAGACGACAAGAGAGAGAGAGAGTTGTCGTTAATTTAATTTGCTCTTATCGCCCTTCGTTCTCTTCTCTCCGCTGGGGATCACGTTGCCCGACCCTGGCCTATCGGTCAATTTCTCAAACGACCCTTTTTCATGTTGCGTGCATGCAGCCCGTTGCATCGAGTTCGGTGACTCACAACACTGTTTCCCTGGAAACA
>NW_017121832.1:0-250 GCF_001263275.1 Habropoda laboriosa | reverse complement strand
TACTCGCAACGCTGCGACTTCGCTAACTCTTAACTCTTTTTAACCCTTTAACTCTCACATTTTTCCAACTTGGCGCGCCAAAAATGATCAGTTTTCCTTTTTTTAATGATTTCCTAGGCGTATAGAAATAAGTTTCCCACTTACTCGCAACGCTACGACTTCAATAACTCTTAACTCTTTTTAACCTTTTAACTCTTAAGTCTTTTCAACTCTACTCTCACATTTCTCCAACTTGACGTACCAAAAATGA
>NW_017121831.1:0-249 GCF_001263275.1 Habropoda laboriosa | reverse complement strand
TTCGTCCTTTGTTGCGACGTAACAGAAATCTTACAATTTTTTAATCCCGAATATAAAGGTGTGATTGGTTCTTCAATATCTTACATGGTTGGTTTGTTACTCTGAAACGTAGCGAATGTACACTTATAACGTCGGCTGGGCGATGGTATTTCTTCGCGCCTCCCACGTAACTTACTGCGGCGATATTCGTACTCTAAATGAAGTACGATTCTGCTATGCATTCTGGACGTCGGCGTCGAATTTTCGAAC
>NW_017121830.1:0-250 GCF_001263275.1 Habropoda laboriosa | reverse complement strand
ACATCGGGGCAATCTGTTGGATTTACGAGCGTCCAAGGGTGCAGACGCGTTGGCGACGAGCACCAGACGAGATCGAGCAGAGATCGACGGGGAAATTCGTGGTGCCAGGCGCCGTGAAAACGGGGACGCCTCGTTTTCCTCGGAAACAAGTCATCGACCGTGCAGCTGACAACGTCTACGCGAGATCGTCGACGTTTACGAGGGGCGCCTGCTGCTGCACGATTCGGGAAAAACGGCACTCGCGAAAGGA
>NW_017121829.1:0-250 GCF_001263275.1 Habropoda laboriosa | reverse complement strand
AAATCCTAAGGCACTAAGGATCACTCCAGAATCTCTCGTAGTGAGGCATTATCCCATCGCCCACAACAGCCCCCAAATTTCTTAAGAGACAGAGGTCAACGTGATTCTCCCACCATATTACTTAAAATTGGTATATAAACCCGGAAATCTACCACAAGCAGTAGTTATTATAATTCCAAGGCACAACATACGCTGAAACAGTTCCCATCTTTTGACTGTAAAAAGCTTAAAATAAAAAAAATAACGTCAT
>NW_017121828.1:0-250 GCF_001263275.1 Habropoda laboriosa | reverse complement strand
CAGCTTTCCTCTCCAATTTTTAAAAACTGAAAATGTTACAAAATGGAGGGGATAAAATTGCCACAAGTCGTGATTTAAGGGGATACACACCACCTTGAGGCGCATAATAATAGGTAAAGTTTGGGAATTTTTTTCATGGGTGACTACTGAATGAATGATTTTAATTTTTTGGGAGAATATAAATGTGACTTTCAGCTTTCCTCTCCAATTTTTAAAAACTGAAAATGTTACAAAATGGAGGGGACAAAAT
>NW_017121827.1:0-250 GCF_001263275.1 Habropoda laboriosa | reverse complement strand
TCCGGAAACGATCGTAAGGAAAACACTGTACGATACGGCGGTGTCGAAACATCGAAGTGAAGAGTTACGACCTTCACTAAAACGCGCCGTCTTTATTAAAGTAGATCGCGTTGCATCGCGAATTCGTGCAAAAGCAGTTCGTGTTTTAAAACTCTTTCTTCTCTTTAGCTGCGTTTTGTGTTCGAAGTGTAGTAACTTTAACGACCAAGTGATTAGAATATCGAATAGCAGTTATTAAGACGTACTTGTA
>NW_017121826.1:0-250 GCF_001263275.1 Habropoda laboriosa | reverse complement strand
CTGTAAAAGTGGTCACTCATTTACGAAGAGTGTGTATATACACCTGACTAAAGAACAAATAAACTATCGCTGTCGACTAAAAGTCAGGCAACACTAGAATGCACCAGACATTAATTTGACTACCATGAAACATTAGTTAGTTCGATTCTTCGTTCTGTGGTCGTTTATGCTTTTCTTATGCACGATGCTTTTTACATATAATCGAGTTTCTCAACGTGGGGTACGCCACGAGAGTGCATAAAACCATGGG
>NW_017121825.1:0-250 GCF_001263275.1 Habropoda laboriosa | reverse complement strand
ATTTCAATTCTCATAGGGAAATATTCGTGGGTGAATTCTTTATCGACTCGTTTCAATTCCCAGCGAAAGATATTCGTGGATAAATTCTCTATCGACTCGTTTCAATTATCACTAAGAAATATTCATCGACTGATTTCAATTATCATCGAGAGGTATTCGCAAATAAGTTATCATCGAAAAATATTCATAGACTCATTTCAATTCTCATCGAGAAATATTCGTGGGTGAATTCTTTATCGACTCATTTCAG
>NW_017121824.1:0-250 GCF_001263275.1 Habropoda laboriosa | reverse complement strand
TTAACACAACTACGCAAGGGACAAAGTTTTACATAAAATACCAAACTTAAAGATAATATTCAATATGACTGCATTGCCGAAGGTTTTGCAGAGCAGAGAGTGATTCTACGTGCAAAGATAAGTTAAAAATACAGAATAAGAGGCTTAGTTTTCGAGAAAATTGAATTTAAAAATTCGTCACGAAACCGTTGCTTCCGCATATACATTTATGTTGATAAACAGTGGTAGTCACTTTTCTCAAACAAATAGC
>NW_017121823.1:0-250 GCF_001263275.1 Habropoda laboriosa | reverse complement strand
GGACGGGGGTGTACGTATGAATATATGCACATGCATTGGAAGAATATAAATGTACTTCAGTTTCCCATCTACGTGGACAGTCGGCGTCCCTAACCCCCATGTTGTTCGAGGGAGTACTGTAGTCAGCTGTACGTATTGCGTGGGAATTAACAGAGAGAAAGAAATTTTTGTCACTTTTGTACGTTCAAAGTGAGAAGAATTTAACGAAACGATTGTAGACGATTGTTTAATAATTGTGTGAATTATGAAG
>NW_017121822.1:0-250 GCF_001263275.1 Habropoda laboriosa | reverse complement strand
ATTTTTAATAATCGATTATTGCATTATTTAATTGCAATTCCTATCGTCTTAATAGCGCTCTAAAATTATTCCATTTCGAATCGATAACGTCGCATGTGATACATGTGATACGAGAATGGTAATGCAGGCTGTTATCCTCGGACCGAATAACTCAAATTTACATTGGATGGCAGGTCTATTTTATACCTCATCTGTGTAAATATACATATTTAAATAGCAATAGAAGTTTATAAATAAATACAAAACAGTT
>NW_017121821.1:0-250 GCF_001263275.1 Habropoda laboriosa | reverse complement strand
CGTGATATTGTTGCAAATGCTCCGACGTCAAAGTCCATCGTTAACATATAGCGGAATAACAATGTTCAACAATAATCGAAATAGCTGAAAATCATAGAAGAATGTTATTAGGTTGTCCGGAAATAAATTGCGGTTTTCTGTTATGTCACATTTAGGGCTTTTCTATACTATATGTTTTAAATTTATGTTTATTAAGTAATATGCCATTTGAACGCGTAGACGTCGCTCTATCCTATAAACGATACACTTT
>NW_017121820.1:0-250 GCF_001263275.1 Habropoda laboriosa | reverse complement strand
TGTAAAACGCTGTAAAAAATTCCTGGGATATTGTAACCTTTTGTAAAATACATATTGTGCTGTTTATTTAATTATACAATGATATATTGTTTAAACAATGAGGTTTCTCCTAAGGAAATGGACATGCTGTGTAAGGGAGAGATAAATAGACTGTATAATGTTGTAAAACTGTACTGGTATATTGTATCCTTTTGTAAAATACATTTTTGACACATATATTACAATAAATAATTGATTTATTGACAAATAA
>NW_017121819.1:0-250 GCF_001263275.1 Habropoda laboriosa | reverse complement strand
CTTTGTTACGATTGCAATCGCTAATGGAGGATTAATTGCTGGTGTTGCGTACGTAACGAATCGTGGGGAGTATTATTCATGCTCGACGAGGAAACAAATGTTAAAGTGGAGGAGATCTACGGAGGTTTAGGCGCAATTGTGTGAGCTTGGGAACAGAGGTTGTGGAGATTCGGTGCAATAATTTGTTCGCGGATTTGAGAGAAATTTTGGAAAATTGACGAGGGGCACTCGAAATTCAAATTTTGCCGCG
>NW_017121818.1:0-250 GCF_001263275.1 Habropoda laboriosa | reverse complement strand
AGATTTTATATTTTCACGCTCTATATAGTTACAATAGAATAAATGTTAAAGGATTATTTTAAAGTTTGTTTACTAGACGACTTATTGAAACAGTATTTTTTTTTTCATAGATAAATAATTTAGGGTTATATAGACTATTGAAGTTAAAAGGACCGTTCGGGGCTGGCTGACTAACAGAGTTGTGCAGAATTACAATTGAATTACTATTCCATAAATTATAATTCCAAAGTAATTCAATTACATCAATTTG
>NW_017121817.1:0-250 GCF_001263275.1 Habropoda laboriosa | reverse complement strand
GAAAGAGAGGTGACCTTGAAAAAAGAGGAGAGCCTTATTTTGCTTGAGATGAGTTTTGTGTAAGAGAAAGAGGGAGTTAGATATAGAGGGCTATGGATATGGAATATTTTTCTTTTTTTAAGTGGAAAAAAAGTTTATTTTCTGAAACACATTTCCCGTTAATCACCTTCGTTAATAAATCATTTCAGAATTTTCAAATATATGTAATTTCCACGTTAACCGATTCTTATAGCGAATTTTTAAAATATTA
>NW_017121816.1:0-250 GCF_001263275.1 Habropoda laboriosa | reverse complement strand
GTTCTAGCGCTGTATTAAAAAAGAAAAGCTAGTGCACTATAGTGTAATCTTCAGTTTTGCAAATTAAACGGAAAATTAGAGTTAAAATTAATTTTTCTTGACCAGAATCTGTGGCGTTCGACAAATCGAATTTTCGCGTAGCAAAAAGTTACGAAAATTTCAAATAGCTCGATGTAAAATCATAAAATCAGTTATGCGGCAATTATAAATTCCCCACAAATTTCCTCCAAATTGTTTCGTTCGTTCGATA
>NW_017121815.1:0-250 GCF_001263275.1 Habropoda laboriosa | reverse complement strand
AAGTTAAAGGGGTTAAACATGTTCCTCCCGCAATAATACACGATCTTCACAATATTTACACTCCTATCAACATTAAACTTCTCACAATTTTCGTAATTAATCTACGATACCTTAATTTTTTTTTACCTAAGGCAGTAAATATCCAACACTTACAGATGCATAATTACCAAAAAATCATAAATCAAGGGGTTAAACATATTCCTCCCGCAATAATACACGATCTTCACAATACTTACACGTCTCTCAACAC
>NW_017121814.1:0-250 GCF_001263275.1 Habropoda laboriosa | reverse complement strand
CGTCGATAACGATCGAGAGAGGGTGGCGCGATTCTGGAGAAGGTAGAACGATGGAAATTTTCGCGTGGCGTTTTTCAAGCAGCTCTTGGCGAACTTTTAGACGGAACTGAGGGATGAATTCTTGGACGGGTTTTGGGGATTGTGTGTCTTTGGGGAGAGTCTTTTCAACCCTTTGATTTTACTTTGTACGCGTCACATATGCTTCATCTGTCATTTTTGTCTGGAATTTTGCATAAATCCTGGAAGTTTC
>NW_017121813.1:0-250 GCF_001263275.1 Habropoda laboriosa | reverse complement strand
GGGAATACTCCCTTAAATAAATCAGTACACCTCTGTGACTTCATTTCTGCGTGAAAACTACACCGACTAAATTGTCCATTAAAATACCATCGCACTAATCACACGAAATTTATTTCACCGACAAAAATTCCTCAAAAACACTGCAAAGCTACACAATCAGTTAGAAAACGGCGTTTGTTATCAAAATCTTCGACTCTTCTTGGATTGGCCAGGTGTTAAATGAAATACGAGCGACAGAAACGGAATAAGG
>NW_017121812.1:0-250 GCF_001263275.1 Habropoda laboriosa | reverse complement strand
CATTGCCGCGTCGATATTGCCTTGAATATTCATCTGCCAGGGATAAGTGAACCTTGAGAATTCGCGGACTAACGGAAATGGGATACCTCAATTCTATGCACGATTTCAAAGTATTCGCGAGGAAGACTAGAACCGAATTTGGAAAACAAACGGAAGTTCAATTTATCGAACGATTAGAGAATTAATTAACATTTTTGTCGAAATATCGAAAGAGAAAAACAAATGGTAAATATTTGGGATCCGGACGAAA
>NW_017121811.1:0-248 GCF_001263275.1 Habropoda laboriosa | reverse complement strand
ATGTGGGGGAAAATACAGTTGATAAATTATTTCGTCGTTAGAAATAATTCCAACAAATATATGTTCCCAACGAAACCTTACCCTTTTTTGGTACCGAATACAAAAGTGTGGTTCCTTTTTTCAAAAGCTCAAAAATGTCCTGTGTTACGGTTAAACGAAGCTAATATACACTTATAACGTCTTTGAAATAGATATTATTTCTTCGCGATTTTCACGTAACGTACCGGTACGGTACTCGTACTCTAAAT
>NW_017121810.1:0-250 GCF_001263275.1 Habropoda laboriosa | reverse complement strand
TATGACACAAAGACAGAAAATTTTGCAAATTACGTAAAAATTACATTGAAAATTCGATCAGCGATGAATCTGTTTTTTTTTACGAATTCGACGTGGAAGAAGCGCGTTTAACCCTTTCAGTGCCTTCCCATCTATGCAGTACATGCGAAGAATGCCACGATTTGATATGTGCGCTTCTATGAGTAGCTTTGTAAAGAAGAGAAATTTTACTGTTTATTCTTTTCAAATTCGAAGAATACGGGCCACAATA
>NW_017121809.1:0-250 GCF_001263275.1 Habropoda laboriosa | reverse complement strand
TTCCACTCAATCTGTCAGGCAATCGCCTCGAACTTGAAGCTTTGTATTCGAAGATTCTCCCTACCGGTAGTTGGCTGAAACACGGGGCAAGAATAGTCGAAACAATGATTCGAAGGTGAACACAGGCGAGGACGTAGATTGCCTACGTGAAGTGTAGAAGGATTTGCTTTTGGTCGATTGACCAGCGCGTGGCCAATGGGACGAAATGATATGCACGCGGTGATGAAAAGAATAACGAGGTCAGGGTGGC
>NW_017121808.1:0-250 GCF_001263275.1 Habropoda laboriosa | reverse complement strand
CTGGTTGCATTGTTTTCCGCATACCCTCCCCTCTCCAATCTTTTACCGTCGTTTCATTTTTAGTCGAGCATTATTCCTTTCGGCGGGCATTATTCCTTCCCGAGCATAGTACCTTTTTTTCTTTCTATTGTTGTTTCACTTTTCACGCTGACCGTGTGTATTCAAGGGATACCGTTGAATGAGAGCGTAGCAACAGTCTCGCGTTGCCACGCGCCGCTTTTCGCGGGAGATATCGAAATTAAACCCCACT
>NW_017121807.1:0-249 GCF_001263275.1 Habropoda laboriosa | reverse complement strand
GACGACGGCGTCGAATTTTAGAACTACCATGGTGGGGGCAAATACAGATAACTAAATATTTCGGCTGTAAATATAATTCCTTCAGCTAAATGTGACCAACGAAATCTTACTTTTTCTGATACAGAATATAAAGTTGTGCTTTGTTATACAAACCTCAAACGGTTCCCGTGTTACTGTTAAGCGAAGCGAATATACACCTATAATGTCGCGCATGGATATAGTATTTCTCCGTGATTTTCACGTAACGTA
>NW_017121806.1:0-250 GCF_001263275.1 Habropoda laboriosa | reverse complement strand
AGGGCCCAAAAAAGGAAGGTGATGGATCAAAAAGACCCAAAAGGAAGGCGACGAGTCAAAAAAAGACCCAAGAAAGAATGCAACGCGTCAAAAAAGACCCAGAAAGAAGGCGATGGGTCAAAAAAGACCCAGAAAGAAGGCGATGGGTCAAAAAAGACCCAAGAAAGAAGGCAACAGGTCATAAAAAGCCCAGAAAAGGAAGGTGATAGATCAAGAAGACCCAAAGGGAAGGCGATGGGTCACAAAAGAC
>NW_017121805.1:0-250 GCF_001263275.1 Habropoda laboriosa | reverse complement strand
TAATAATACGACCCTAAGCATGATTCGATCTGGAATCTCGCTGTATGAGACTTCCAAATATCTGTTTCCATTTAAGCTGTTGTCATAAAAATAAGGCCCTAAGGTCGTTGAACTTATCTCAGCAACCACTTTCGTACGATACAAAACGAATTACAATTATCAATTTAAAACAAATTCACGGTATAATCATTACGCGAAAATCATTGCAAATTTAAAAAATCTATAATAATGTGAACGTAATAAAAAAAAA
>NW_017121804.1:0-250 GCF_001263275.1 Habropoda laboriosa | reverse complement strand
TTCATAAAACCCATAATCCCAATGTATTCAAGTGTCGTATCTTAAAAATCATCCACAAGTTTGACAATAAATCCTGAAATAAAAGTGGTAGTTCTATTCCTATCTTGAGGAGTTCGTATCGTCAGGATTTCTAAAGATTTGGTGTACCAGTGAAGTCGGAATACGAAGGTAAAACACGGAGTTACTAAAAGAAGAACAAGGTGATAAAATCGAGATTCGAGGATGAGTAGACGGTAAAAAGAGATGAACT
>NW_017121803.1:0-250 GCF_001263275.1 Habropoda laboriosa | reverse complement strand
AATTTCACCGAACGAGGGAAAATGGCCGCCGTCTAGTGATTCTAGTGTGGTGCGCGAGTGAAATTACTGCTTCGCGTGGGGAAGTGCGGTCGGTGGTGAAGGGCTGCTGCCCGGAAGCACGCGGACGTGAGAAACGCGGAAATCGGGGGATATTTTAAACGAAATACACCGAAAGTGCGCGTGGTGAAAAACAGTTTCGGGAGCGACCGCGCAGCGACGGTGGCGCTGAGGGTCGACCTCAGGACCACCC
>NW_017121802.1:0-249 GCF_001263275.1 Habropoda laboriosa | reverse complement strand
GAACCATTTGAGCTCTGAATAACAAAGCACAACCTTGTATTCGGCATCAAAAAATGGAAAGGTTTCGTTGGTCACATTTATCTGAAGGAATTATGTTTACAGTCGAAATATATAATTATCTGTATTTGCCCCCAACATCGTAGAGAGAAAATTTGACGCTGATGTCCAGAATGCACTGCAGAAATATACTCCATTTAGAGTACGAGTATCGTACCTGTACGATACGTGAAAATCGCGAAGAAACACTAT
>NW_017121801.1:0-250 GCF_001263275.1 Habropoda laboriosa | reverse complement strand
CGATTTCAGTTGAACGGCGCAGGGAAGAAACTAACACGATCGAAAAAGTGAAATTTTGTAGGAATTAAAAAATAAACTTTGAAACAGTAAAAATCAGATGTTCTCAAGACTTCGGATACTTTTTAGATATTTGTCAAATGTTAGTTTATTACTGTTGTTTGCTAAAATTAGGTCTTGATTTGCTTGCGAAATTAATTGTTTAATTACAGAATCGCTCGACTACGTGCTCGGTTTTTTTTTGAAAATATAA
>NW_017121800.1:0-250 GCF_001263275.1 Habropoda laboriosa | reverse complement strand
ATCACGACCAATGGCCTTAGAATAAGATTGTCAATTCTAAAAATACAATTTCTTGGAAATAG
The DNA here is from genome assembly GCF_001263275.1 of Habropoda laboriosa. Taxonomy (NCBI): domain Eukaryota; kingdom Metazoa; phylum Arthropoda; class Insecta; order Hymenoptera; family Apidae; genus Habropoda; species Habropoda laboriosa. The sequence goes on along the minus strand of NW_017121800.1, from coordinate 188 downwards.
TCAGAACAAAAATGAGTGGGAAATTCAGTACCTCGCGATAATATTCCAAGGTTTAAAGAAACGTAAACTATTCGAAGTATCAAATTTTTAAAAATTTCATTTCTTGGATATACGAAGATTCACCAAGTTCGCCCACAATTCGTCGATGTTGAAAGTACGGTGACGTTCTACTGGAGGCAAAACAGCAT
>NW_017121799.1:0-250 GCF_001263275.1 Habropoda laboriosa | reverse complement strand
AAGAGTTGCCTCAAAGATGAGACGGTTCAGATATTGCTTCTGGGGATATTGAAATATTAAAAATTGAACACTTTCAATTACGTAAAATTGTAAACGGTGAATGGTAATAGGTACTTGAAGCGAATTGTTTTTAGAGAAATTAAAATGTTGAAAACTGAGTGCTTTGAATGTTGTAAAGTAGAAGTCTTGGGAAATCGTAGATAGTGAGTTACTTGAAAAATGAAAGCATTCGAAAATTCTTTCTGAAGAC
>NW_017121798.1:0-248 GCF_001263275.1 Habropoda laboriosa | reverse complement strand
GTTTTCTCGCGACAAACCACGTTGTTGCAGTACTGCACACGACTGTTTGCTTTTTATTATGCACGTTTCGCCACGAAAAACGAGTTTTAACGAATATAAACTGAAACACTGCTGTTTTCTCGCGACAAACCACGTCTTGCAGTACTGCAAATATCTGTTTTCATTTTATTTTGCATGTTTGTCAGCGTAAAACGAGTTTTAACGAATATAAACAGAAAAACTGCTTTTTTCTCGCGACAAACCACGTT
>NW_017121797.1:0-250 GCF_001263275.1 Habropoda laboriosa | reverse complement strand
GCTGGAATCTCAGATTCTCCTCTGATCGTATTCTGTGATTGTAATATCAATTCGACGATATTCGACATTTGCTCTATCGAGGAGATTTGAGGAGAATCGTATAATGAAATAGAGCAGATTTTTAGGCGTAGATGGAATGTATAATCGACGGAAAGGATATGGTGAGATTGTAAACCGAAGCATTAAGCGATGACAGTGATTCATGTAGACTCGTTCATTAGAGCTATACGGAATTAATTAAGAAGGATCG
>NW_017121796.1:0-250 GCF_001263275.1 Habropoda laboriosa | reverse complement strand
AGGCGGCTCTGCCCGGGTGGACCTCCTTTCCGACCTTCTCGTGGGACGCAGTATGGATTGTTCACAAAATTTAAAAACGGGGATGGGGGGGAATGATAGGGAGGAGGGAGAGGTTGTCCCTAGGGACGGAGGAGCATCGACCATGGCGGCGGAAGCCGTCGTCATGGTCGAGAGGATGAGGGGCAGGGTGTGCGCCCTTGAAGAGAGGCTGGAGCGGGCCTCGACCTCCGGGTCGAGGGACCGCTCCGCT
>NW_017121795.1:0-250 GCF_001263275.1 Habropoda laboriosa | reverse complement strand
AGTAAAAGTGCAGTAAAACACTTTTTTGAGAAAATATTTGTTAATGATAGAGGTATTATATATGCAAAATATCCAGGAATTTTGCAGTCGTTCTTTTAAAAAAATGTAATCATGAGCATGCCACGAGGTGTACCTTATGCCTCAAACCAACTTTGTCCGATGGAATATTAAATAAAATTAAACTGTTCTTCGGCTGATGTAGAATTTTTTTGTTTTATTACACAATTAAAAAATTCCCTTTATACGCGGA
>NW_017121794.1:0-250 GCF_001263275.1 Habropoda laboriosa | reverse complement strand
ACTTTGTGGACTGCTGGTCTGAACAATCTCAGATGTCAAGGTTTGCCATGGAAAGATTTATGTACACACATGTGACTTTCTCGGATATCACGGTTTCCTTTAATTCATTTCTAATGCATTTTTTCTGTGTTACTTTACTTTGCTGGGAAGGAACTTATAGATTCGCGGTATAAGGTAAACTCTGCTGAGTTCGTTACACTTTTTCGTTCATCTCTAACATAAAGCTGCCGGACTTGGTCGAGTTAAAAAA
>NW_017121793.1:0-250 GCF_001263275.1 Habropoda laboriosa | reverse complement strand
CCTAAATCTTTTCCACGAAAAGATCGACACAACCCAAACCAAGTGATAAATTCAATTGTATTAGATTTTTCACCAGGACCACTTTCATAATAATCAGCAAAATTGAACTAAAGACTGTAGCATAATTATATATCATAGTTTCTCTGATTCAAAGAGAAACTCCATTCCATCACATTCTCAGAAAGGTCCAACAGCAAAACACCAGAATTTCCATACAAAAAATTCATTTTTATTGTCGAGCATGAACAAT
>NW_017121792.1:0-250 GCF_001263275.1 Habropoda laboriosa | reverse complement strand
ATATTGTCAATTATGCAACTTACGAATTTAAAGACTGGAAATAATGCACACAATATTTGTGAAAAAATAAGCGAACGACGGCTAAGACGCTGAAATTCGGGCTTCCGAAAATTCAAAAGAAGTTCTCTTGATAGAGCCAGAATCGCAAATTAACAGGGAATTTTTTAAAATTTTCTTTTATTTTAAATGTTACGTACGCAGCCTAGCCGACACGGCGGCGCCGAGACATCCGCCTAGAGCTCACCCCCTT
>NW_017121791.1:0-250 GCF_001263275.1 Habropoda laboriosa | reverse complement strand
GAATCGAGTAAATTATTTTATCAGTCGTTTGTTTTTATAAAATTTCACTTGTAATTCACATTATTCCCTAAATCTCAACGTCAGAAGTCAGGATTTATTAAAACATACAAAATATTTCGAGTGTAAATGCAACTAATGCGTCGAATTAAAATTGAATTTTATTAATGCATAATAGAGAGAAAACGATAAATACATATCTGAATATTCAAATTTTCGAACCAGCGTAGCGTTAATAATTATACGAAATTTC
>NW_017121790.1:0-250 GCF_001263275.1 Habropoda laboriosa | reverse complement strand
CAAAAGTACATTAAGTGTTACGTCTATCACGTACCTCGTCTGTGGTTCAACGATAGACGAAATATTCTTTTGTCCCACGTCAGGAGGGCTGTGAGTGCTCTTATCATTTGTGTATCACGTCCAACGTTACCGATTCAGCATAGAATAAGATTACAGCGTTAATAGTGGTTGAAATTAGAACTAATCGTAACAGTGAAATTGCAAATAAGGTCACAGACGAGATATAGGCATAGACGAGGTACAGGATAGA
>NW_017121789.1:0-250 GCF_001263275.1 Habropoda laboriosa | reverse complement strand
TCAACTAATTAATAATTATTAACCACTGCAATGTCAACCACTGCATTCACGACTGTTTCTTTACATATTGCTACCCCTTTATCAACAAAAAATTAAGTTAACCGTTATTACACTCGAATATCACATATCAACAACTGTTTCTTGTACCAGTGGCAGGCATCAGGTTAGTTTTTTTTTTTTATAACATCTCTCTCGAGTTTCATAACAACCACTGTTAATTTGTTCAGTTGGACATGCATACCATCCATTA
>NW_017121788.1:0-250 GCF_001263275.1 Habropoda laboriosa | reverse complement strand
GTAAAGCGCAATTACAGACGAGTAACCGGTGAAATAGCCCGGCGAATGTGTTTTCAGGCATCTGCAGCGTGTACAAGTGATTTTCAGACGCAAGGCAGAAACAGAAATGAAATTCCGTCGGAAGTTTTCCTGAAACACGCCCAATATGCCATCACACCCTCCGCGATCGTTAACCTAAAAACGCGGCATCAAGTTCGTGGAACTCCAGCGGCCACGCGAGCTCGTCAACTCGTTGCGTGCGATTCTTTTG
>NW_017121787.1:0-249 GCF_001263275.1 Habropoda laboriosa | reverse complement strand
CCTTCATATTCGGTACCAAAAAATTGTAAGATTTCGTGGGGAACATTTATTTGTTGGAATTATATCTAAAGACGAAATATTTTATTAGTTGTAGTTTCCACCACATCGTAGGTCGAAAATTCGACGTCGGCGTACCGAATGCCCAGCAGAAACGTACGCCAATTAGAGGACGAGAATCGTCGCAGAATGATATGCGAAGGTCGCGTAGAACTACTATAACCATGTGCGACGTTATATGTGAATATTCGC
>NW_017121786.1:0-248 GCF_001263275.1 Habropoda laboriosa | reverse complement strand
GAAAAACACAAATAATTAAATATTTCGTCGTTAGAAATAATTCCAACACATAAATGTTCCCAACGATATCATATTTTTTTATGGTTCCGAATACAAAGGTGTGGTTTGTTTTTTCAATATCTCACACGTTTGCCGTGTTACTGTTTAACGAAGCGAATATGCACCTATAAAGTCGCGCTTGGAGATAGTATTTCTTCGCGATTTTCACGTAACGTACCGTTACGATACTGGTACTCGAAATGGAGTAC
>NW_017121785.1:0-249 GCF_001263275.1 Habropoda laboriosa | reverse complement strand
GCGTCCAATTTTCGAACTACGATGTGGGGGAAAATACTGATAATTAAATATTTCGACTTTAAAGATATTTCCTTCAGCTAAGTGAATACAACGAAATCTTACCTTTTTGTGGTACCGAAAACAAAGTTATGGTTGGTTAATTCAATAGCTCAAACGGTTTCCGTGTTACGGTTAAACGAAGATAACATACACCTATAACGTCGCGCTTGGAGATAGTAGTTGTTCGCGACATTCACATAACATACTGCG
>NW_017121784.1:0-249 GCF_001263275.1 Habropoda laboriosa | reverse complement strand
CATATTGATGAGATTTTGCTGATGAAAATGACATCAAACACGACATAATTTGAACAACATTTACTGTGGAACATCTACGAAAAAGGTGGTACGTTTCTCAAACTCTTTGTATTTTATCGACACTGACGGACGCAGAAAGAGACAGCAGACAAAGAAGAGAGAGGTATTGAAACTCGAGCAAGTCCTAAAATACAAAAGAAAAACTTTTTTGTTTTTTGTGTTTTGCTGATAAAAATTTTACTGACATAT
>NW_017121783.1:0-250 GCF_001263275.1 Habropoda laboriosa | reverse complement strand
CTCGTAAAAAATCCACGATAACCCATCACATCTTTGTCCTCCACTAAAATATTTACCACGAATACACACTTTTACCAAATCTACCAAACGTGCACACTTACGTATCAACTTTTCCTAACAAGGTCACACTTACACATCAGGTCTTTCAACCGTATTGTGAGATAACCGTCCTCCCTCACGTTACGACACAACACAGATTCGTGTGTTCAAATTTCAAAAAAATCATCTTATCGTACCTCGACAGTTAATC
>NW_017121782.1:0-250 GCF_001263275.1 Habropoda laboriosa | reverse complement strand
CCTACTTCCTTGCCCGCTTGAAACAAGCTGTTTATTGACTCTGTGTTTTGTCGTCTCAAAGGAGTGCGTGAAAAAATTGTACAAGCTTCTCAGGTGAAAATTCATCGACTTTGAGGACTGAAAATTGCACACAAATTTAGTTTATCGACTCCCGTGTTTTATCATCTGAGAAAGTATCTGAAAAAATGTAAGTCTTCAGAATTAAAATCCACAGGTGAAAATATATTGACCTCGAGGCCTAAAAATTGCA
>NW_017121781.1:0-250 GCF_001263275.1 Habropoda laboriosa | reverse complement strand
GATTATTATGCAAATGCAGGTCTTAACCCTTTATGTTCCGTGCAATTTTTCAGTAGATACATCGTTCACTCGAAACAGCTACTTGGCGAATGGTTTTGTTTTACGTTACAGTGGTAGAGGTGGATATACAGTACGTATAAAAAGTACTTGCACGTGTAGCGTTAATCTTGTTTCTTCGTGGCAAAAAAAATATTTTTAAAAAGGAAATTTAATATACTTTATTTGGATTTAGTTGATCAATAATAAAAAA
>NW_017121780.1:0-250 GCF_001263275.1 Habropoda laboriosa | reverse complement strand
TATTTTATGTCAATGATACTGCTTGGACGAAGACATTTAAAATACTTGCAATACGACCACTCAACAAGCTTTCAAGTCCTAACAAAACTTTCAAGACAATAACACAGCGATCGATCACCACTTACAGTAAGTGTCTACAGCAAGTAAAGGGTTAAAGTACACCCAACCTTAGAATAAATCACACGAGACAATTCAACAGAAAGAATTTAAAAAGCGAAAAGAAGCGATTATTTCGCCTGGAAACATCACT
>NW_017121779.1:0-250 GCF_001263275.1 Habropoda laboriosa | reverse complement strand
TCGTATACTCGAGAGACACGGCATTTAAAAAAAAGAAAAACAAGAATGTACAATTTTTCCAATTTTTTAAAACGAAGACTTGTAAACTTCGACTATACACCAGCGTTTTTTGATACTTGTATCTATTTTTCGATTCGCACGAAGACACTTCCGACCGAATTCGATTGATGATTCATCGTCGCTTAATTCCACTTAAGTACACGTACATATACATATAATACGCGTATGCATTACGCGTGCACACACTCAC
>NW_017121778.1:0-248 GCF_001263275.1 Habropoda laboriosa | reverse complement strand
TCCCCCATAGCGTAGATGGAATAGTCGACGTCGGCATCCAGAATGCATAGCAGAACAGTTGGCTATTTAAAGGACGAGAATCGTCCCACTACGATATGCGAAGGTCGCCAAGACATACTATAACCATGTGCGACATTATATGTGTATATTCGCTTCGTTTAACGGTAAGACCGGAACCGTTTGTACTCTGAATAACAAAGCACAACCTTATATTCGGCATCAAAAAATGGTAAGATTTCTTTGTCACA
>NW_017121777.1:0-250 GCF_001263275.1 Habropoda laboriosa | reverse complement strand
TGGCGGTGGTAACGCTGTTCAACACATGGTGCAATCTGACATTAAAGGTGTGAAGTTTGTTTGTGCAAATACAGATAAACAAGCACTCGATCGTATGAACGCACCTTTTAAAATCCAACTTGGTGAGCAAAGCACTCGTGGTTTGGGTGCAGGTGCAAACCCTGAAGTGGGTCAAATTGCAGCAGAAGAAAGCCGTGAGCAAATTCGTCAGCACCTAGAAGGTGCAGACATGGTATTTGTAACTGCAGGT
>NW_017121776.1:0-249 GCF_001263275.1 Habropoda laboriosa | reverse complement strand
TGCAGTTATTACTTAGAAATTTGCGTTTTGGTTTTTGGGGGGATAGAAGGTGGAATTTTTGATATTTTCTTCTCAAAGATCTTCTCTTCAGATCAATATGTTTTCAATGATCCTTGTGTACTGGATGTCGAATAGGGTAAAGTAATTTGGGAAAATTTTAGTTCGCAGATGTGTGTAATATTCTTAAAATCCACTTTTCTCAAATGGAACGTTGTTAATTTTACTATATTACTGTATAAAGCACAGTGC
>NW_017121775.1:0-249 GCF_001263275.1 Habropoda laboriosa | reverse complement strand
CAAGAATTATCATAAGATTAAAACCAAACTTGTGATTGTTCGTATGAGAACTCTAATTTCGATTAGCTTCAAAGTGATTTTGTTTAAAAACAGAATAGGAAAATTCAATTACAATCACAAGTAAGAAATATAAGAAAATTTCTTCCACTATACTTCACACAGAAATGATCACAATAGACAAACTCCATAATAAGTTAACGAGAATTTTGAGGTTTCGTCAATGTGTTTTTTAAAAAAATAAACGAACAC
>NW_017121774.1:0-249 GCF_001263275.1 Habropoda laboriosa | reverse complement strand
TTTTATAAAATTCGCATTCTTATTGTTGCATTTCATAAAATTCGCATTCTTATTGCTGCATTTCATAAAATTCGAATTTCTCACTGCTATATTTTATAAAATTCCCATTTCCCCTTTCTATATTTTATAAAATTCCTATTTCCTATTACTATATTTTATAAAAGTCCCAATTCTCATTGCTATATTTTTTATAAAATTCGCATTCTTATTGTTGCATTTCATAAAATTCGCATTCTTATTGCTGCATTT
>NW_017121773.1:0-249 GCF_001263275.1 Habropoda laboriosa | reverse complement strand
TTCGATCGCTTTTACGACCCCCTTTTTCCTTACGCCAAAACGCTTCCTTCGTTATCGAACAACGTTTCAATTCATGCCTCGGATCGTGTGGGAATCGCACGTTGATATTCGCGGAAATTTTAACGCGACGCCGATTAATTTCGCGAAACGTCCGTTTCGCAGCTTCCCCTGTCGAGGAGCGGGTAGAATTTGAAACGGCGGACAAAGATGAACGCGAACTACGCGATCGAAGATTGCGAAATCGATCTG
>NW_017121772.1:0-249 GCF_001263275.1 Habropoda laboriosa | reverse complement strand
TGGTCGCTCGGAAGCTCGGATGGTATGCTGGATCGTTTGGCGGAGGATTGGTGATGATCAAAGGAGACGAAAGTATATTTACCATATTTTAGAATTATTTTTTTGAAGACATTCGTTGTGTGTCGAGTACTAACTAACTTTTTTATCTGATTACTGAAACTTTCTAAGAATTTAAAAAATATTTTACGTCAAAATCTCTGATTTTTCAAGAGAGGAATTTGAAAGAATTCTGAAAAACCACAGATAACG
>NW_017121771.1:0-249 GCF_001263275.1 Habropoda laboriosa | reverse complement strand
ATCAACCGGAACGGGAATCGGGGTAACATCGAGCTTTGTTTCAACGGGTCGCGACGATGCGTGCTGTTTCGCCTCGGCAAAGTGTCTGGTAATTGTTGTTGTTTTTTTCTTTTTTTACATGGAATTGACGGTTTTATCGACGTGGCTATTTTTCGTCGGTAAATTGTTGAAAACACTAATTTGAGCGACGATGCTGAAGGGAAACTTGTTGCGCGGGTTGGTTTCGGAATCGCGTCTGCTAGAGAGGAA
>NW_017121770.1:0-249 GCF_001263275.1 Habropoda laboriosa | reverse complement strand
GTTTCTACCCGAAATCATGCTCACAGTTTGGTGGTCTACTTCGAAATTAATTTACTACAGTTTTCTAAGTTCTACATCATCTCCCATATTCCTCTGATTTACCACCAACCGATTTTCACATTTTCCGCTCACTTGACAATTTTCTCACGCAAAAATGATCTAGGAAACAGGAGGATATCGAAGACCCCTTTCTCTTAGAAATTCGGATTTTTATGCACGCGGAATTAAGTGTATCGAGCATTATGGAAA
>NW_017121769.1:0-249 GCF_001263275.1 Habropoda laboriosa | reverse complement strand
CCATTTTCGTCTTAAAAATTCTACAAGATAAATTGACAAAGAAGTGCTAACTTTAAGTAATTTTGATTTAACTGGAAATTATTGGATTTTGACACTTGACGGATAACATATACCTCGCTATATAACACGAAAAATATTATTTAACGTAATGTTACACAAAATTTTCTTTCTCTTTTTCTAACAAGTTTGATAACTTCGCTTCGAGACTCGGTTATTCCACGTTAGGTTCAAATTCACAATACCGCGTGC
>NW_017121768.1:0-249 GCF_001263275.1 Habropoda laboriosa | reverse complement strand
GAATCTGTAATGAGCTGACTCGCTGCATAAAATACCGATATAATTACGGAAGAAAATCCTGTAAGGATGAAGAGAGAGGGAGGGAGACCGTGACCTTTGGTTCTGCTTGGAAAACCGAGCTGATTTTCATCTATTTTTCCGAGATTTATACGTAGTTCGGGGGAATTTGTGATTGCATTGGATCTCTCGGTTCGTGAAAGTTTTGGAGGTAGTATTTCGAGGTCTTCAGAATCAAAAATTTCTGGTTTT
>NW_017121767.1:0-249 GCF_001263275.1 Habropoda laboriosa | reverse complement strand
ATCACATGCAATTTGCAGTTTACAGTGACTGTCACTTGCAGTAATACATTTCAAACAATTCTTTCTCGTAAAATGTGAAAATTCGACAAAATATCAATGCGCCCAATATCTGTGTTACTCTTTACCGGAAAAATATACAGGGTGGGCCGCGTAAATAGGTCACCTAATTATTTTCTCCAGCTACGGTGGTGCAAGAAAATTTGTATACATAATTTAAATTACTTCAAAAGTGAGAATAAGATAGGAAAA
>NW_017121766.1:0-249 GCF_001263275.1 Habropoda laboriosa | reverse complement strand
TCTCTTCTGTTTTTAATTTTATGAAAAGTGTTTGTAGCACGATTTCCAAAGGGAGGAGAAAGTATTTTGTTTGCTCATATATTCTTTTTCTAGCTTTTTCAAGATCGTCGTTACCTAGGAAACGCGTATTTTTTTCTATTGCATCTTGCAGCAAACGAGAAAATGCATTTGAATATGGCTTAATCAACAAAAAGTAAGAAACAAAAGAAAAGAACGACAAATTTTGGATGTCATTTAAATCGTGCTACA
>NW_017121765.1:0-248 GCF_001263275.1 Habropoda laboriosa | reverse complement strand
TTTGAGCTTTGAATAACATAGCACACCTTTGTATTCGGTATCAAAAAATGGTAAGATTTCGTTTGTCACATTTAGTTTTACTAATTATTATAAACGTCGAAATATTTAATTATCTGATTCTTCCCCCACCATAGTAGTTCGAAAATTCGAGTCCGACATCCAGAATACTTAGCAGAAACAAACAACATTTAGAGTACGAATATCGCCGCAGTAGGTTATGTGAAATTCGCGAAGAAATACTGTCGCCT
>NW_017121764.1:0-249 GCF_001263275.1 Habropoda laboriosa | reverse complement strand
ACAGACTACTTTAGAGATTAATTTAATTTTGGTTTAGTCTCTTTAGAGACTACTTTAGAGACTATCGGTGTAAATATCTGCAACTACCAGCCAATTTACACCAATATTCAATCTCCTACCAATTCTTTACAGATTTCAATAGCAATTTACCTCATTTCGATCGATTTAAATGACAAAAAACGTCGATAAAAAATTCCTACAATTGCTGACATATTTCTGGAAATTTTCGTACAGCTTTCAATGCACAGT
>NW_017121763.1:0-249 GCF_001263275.1 Habropoda laboriosa | reverse complement strand
GTTGAAGGGTTCGACATTATAACATTTCAAAGATTAGAAAGGGAAATTTTTAGGAAAAGTGTATATAGTCAGGATAATACGAAAACTCACAATTTTCTTTGAGAGGGTGTTTTCACACCTAGGACCATTTCATTGCCGAAACGAAAAATAATTTCGTTATTAGCGTCTCTTGAACTACATATCTGTAATTTTTCAAATTTTTCTAAATTTTTGGGTTGCCGAATTTCCCTTATTTTTCTGTGATTCAAT
>NW_017121762.1:0-249 GCF_001263275.1 Habropoda laboriosa | reverse complement strand
TGCACAAATAAGACTAAAACATAATATGCGTACATCAAACATAGAAATAAACAAAGGAGTCATACAGGGAGACAGCCTGAGTTCAACTCTCTTTTCACTGATGATATTATGATATGGACAAATACTTTATCAATAACAGACACAAGGGAATTGTGAAAAGAATGGAAATGCTATTTAGAGATGACCTAGTGATAACAGGAAACCCAATAGACCTACAAGAAAAGTTTAATACACTACAGAAATACTGCA
>NW_017121761.1:0-249 GCF_001263275.1 Habropoda laboriosa | reverse complement strand
TTTTGTTTCAAACTTCATCGTATGAAGGGATCGTTTATAGTATGTGAAAAAAATAATCTAGTCCCAGTTGAAACGTGGTAAGCGAAAGGTAACTTCAATTTTTGAAATGGCACGTGGAGTAAACTTTTGTACATTTACACAGTCCTTACTAAACTAAGTAATTTTTGCTGGAAACGTTTTTCAAATTTTTTCACGTATCAAAAGTTACAACGGTTTAAATTCCCTGCGGTAGGATTCTAACTTCGATAC
>NW_017121760.1:0-249 GCF_001263275.1 Habropoda laboriosa | reverse complement strand
CCTCGTGAAATCAAGTCGGCCGGATTGTCTTCCGACTTGATGTGGCGCCACGCGTTTTTCTCAGTTTTGCCCTGTATGTCGGCCACGCGGTTGGCTACAAAAGTCTTTAACATACAGGGCTGCGTGTTGATCCAGTTCAACACTATCGTCGAATCGGTCCACAGAAATGTGTCGTGGATTTTGACCGAAATCGCCCTTCGAATAGACGCGTATAAGGACGCCAAAAGCGCGGCACCGCACAGTTCCAGA
>NW_017121759.1:0-249 GCF_001263275.1 Habropoda laboriosa | reverse complement strand
TTTTTGCATATCAACGCGTATCATCTTCAAATTTCAAATATTAAAATTTCCCAACCTCGCTATATTTCTTCCATCAACTATATTCCAAAGAGCATCTTGACTTCTCACATCGTTCTTATTCAAATCAACCTAATTAAACCACCAAAAATTCTACCAACACTTCCCACAATTCACTCCCATAATCCCAACTTACACATCCACCTCGATATTTTAATCAATATTTCCATCTCGATCGTTCTTCATACTCCC
>NW_017121758.1:0-249 GCF_001263275.1 Habropoda laboriosa | reverse complement strand
CGCGGCCTTCGCAAACCATACTGGGACGATTAACGTCCTCTAAATGGCCAACGGCTCTGCTATGCATTCTGGATTCCGACGTCGACTTTTCTATCTATGATGTGGGGCAAAATACAAATAATGAAATATTTCGTCGTTCCAAATAATTCCAAAAAATAAATGTTCCCAACGAAACCTTACCTTTCATTGGTGCCGAATACAAAGTTGTGGTTTGTTAGTTCATTATCTCACACGTTTGCCGTGTTACTG
>NW_017121757.1:0-249 GCF_001263275.1 Habropoda laboriosa | reverse complement strand
ATTTGTGAGAAAAATAGAAGAGGACAAAGTTTCATTATTTTTTATACACAACACGATTGCTTGGATAGATTTTCTAAATTTCTAATGGTTTTTGCATAATGACGATACTACGAATTTTTTTTAAATCGAGAGCTATAATTGTTTTTCTATTATATGAAAGGGGTTGCTAAGGCAAGTTCAACGACCTCCAAAAATCTCATTTTTGAAGCTCTATTTCGTGACAGTATTTGGTGCAGCATATTAATCAAC
>NW_017121756.1:0-248 GCF_001263275.1 Habropoda laboriosa | reverse complement strand
TCCAAATGGCGTACGGTTCTGCTATGCATTCTGGACATCGGCGTCGAATTCTCTCTCGACGATGGTGGGGGCAATTACAGATAATTAATTAGTTCGACTTAGAAATAATTCCCAAAACTAAATGTGACCAACGAAATCTTACCTTTTTTTGGTACCGAATACCAATTTATGGTTTGTTTTTTCAATAGATCAAAGTGTTCCCGTGTTACTGTTAAGCGAAGCGAATATACACTAACAACTTCGGGCAT
>NW_017121755.1:0-249 GCF_001263275.1 Habropoda laboriosa | reverse complement strand
GATCCTCTGAAAATAACATAAAATAATATATCGTCGCTTGACACGTATCTTGGAAGAATCAAAGTGTCCAAAACGAAGCACGCTCGATTTCTCCAACCCTCACCTCTTCACCGTCGAAACATCCCCAGAATATGAAGCAATCTTATCGCGAACCGTGTCTGGATCAAAAGCTTCGTTTAACGAGCAGCAGTCGACGCTACTTAACGAACATTATAAGACCGAACGTAACACTTTCACAATCATCGGCAG
>NW_017121754.1:0-249 GCF_001263275.1 Habropoda laboriosa | reverse complement strand
GCCTATTGCTCATAGAAGAGTAAGTGCGATAGCCTTACTTTATCGCTATTGGCTGATTAACAGAGAGACGTCACAATTTCTCCTGCATCTCTCTCACTTCTAGACCCTGTGTCCTGCCTGAAGCCTGATCTTTGATTTGCCGATCTGTAGGCCGCTTTACGGCTTTCGTGGTGCTCAACGTGATTCTGCTAAGTTAGGAGAGGAGCGCTAGTAGTTCCTTGAAACGTACTATTCGTTCTTTCGTAATCT
>NW_017121753.1:0-249 GCF_001263275.1 Habropoda laboriosa | reverse complement strand
ACTCGGAACGAATGCCCTCGAATATTACAGAAATTATTTTCAACAAAACTGTTTAATTTCAGCAAAGCTACATTTTCCCAAAACGAACAGCTTCTCTCGTAACACATTGTCAAAAGTGTTCAATTTCAGTAGAGATCCCTTTTTCTTTCAAAAACGAACATCTCGAAACTGCGAGAACATTATAAAACCAACAACTTCATGTGGTACAACCTAATCAACGAATCGAACATACGACCGTCCTTACGGTCG
>NW_017121752.1:0-249 GCF_001263275.1 Habropoda laboriosa | reverse complement strand
GTGTCTCCTCTGCAAACGCTACTTTCCATATATTAATCTCTAAAGCTGTCACAGAATTTCATTGTATACACATTTATATATTTCATTTTGTAATCGAGGCGTTTACTCCGTAAACGTGGCATTTAAAATATCGAGAAAAAGTGCAAAGGAATGCTTAATTTTTGAAATTATGTCACGTCTTCAGCATGTGTTTTCCTATGAATCAGAAAATCAGATTTACAGTCTCCACATAAAGCCTTTAAAAGAGAA
>NW_017121751.1:0-249 GCF_001263275.1 Habropoda laboriosa | reverse complement strand
TTAAGTTAAAAGTATCATTTATTTACCACAAAAATTGTAACTCAAATGCACCTACGTCACTTCGTTACCAAATAAAACTGTAAAATTCTATTTTACGTTTGACTCTGATTGAGTATATTTAATCCGAGTACATTGCAAATCGACATTTCATCTTACATTCGTCAGAAAAGCTTTTCAATCCCTGTCGAAAATAATTTAGAAAATGCGACAATTTAGTGTCACGCGGTTAAACAGCGTAGAGCGATGAAT
>NW_017121750.1:0-249 GCF_001263275.1 Habropoda laboriosa | reverse complement strand
ATTTCTTTGGTCACATTTAGTTTTAGCATTTATTTTTACGTCGAAATATTTAATTATCTGTATGTTCCCCCACATCGTAGTACGAAAATTCGACGCCGGAGACCAGAATGCATAGAAGAATCGTACTCCATTTCGAGTACGATTATCGTACCGGTACGGTAGGTGAACATCGCGAAGAAATTCTACCTCCAAGCGCGACCTTATATGTGTATGTTCGCTTCGTTCAACAGTAACACCGGAACTGTTTGA
>NW_017121749.1:0-249 GCF_001263275.1 Habropoda laboriosa | reverse complement strand
ATTCACTGTGAACGTGAAACAATAATCGAAGCTGTGTGCCTCGCGGCAGAGAAAAATCTCGTTCGTCACAACCATCTGCAAATTCTCCTTCGCTCCTGCTTATGCATCGTTCGTTTAATTGGGCCTAACTTCGATAAACCCGGGAGAACGTAAAATCTTACACCGATGAAATGCGTGAAATCGTTTGTTCTATGATCAATTAAAATTCCACCGAGGATTAATCAACTTATCTTATCTGCAATAATTAAG
>NW_017121748.1:0-249 GCF_001263275.1 Habropoda laboriosa | reverse complement strand
CTATCTCTTACCCTTAAATATGTTTATGCAAAATAACGAAACAACGTATTCGTTTAAAACTTACCCGTCGTGAATGAATATTTTGCAGTCGAGTAATAGAACACAAAAGATTAAGTAATTCATACATTTAAAAGGTTACTGTATCTCATGCCGTTACAAAATTATACCTAACAACTGAAGAAAGGCGAAAACTTCGAGGACTGATTTCACCACATCAAAGTGATTTTCCGCCGAAAGAGCATTGTTCCT
>NW_017121747.1:0-249 GCF_001263275.1 Habropoda laboriosa | reverse complement strand
TTTCGTAGTATACATTTAGCTGAAGCAATTATTTTTAAAGCCGAAATATTTAATTATCTGTATATGCCCCCACAATCGTCGTTCGGAAATTCTACGCCGATGTCCAGGATGCATAGCCGAAACGTACGCCATTTAGTGGACGAGAATCGTCCCAGTATGATATGCGAAGGTCACGGAGAACTATTGTAACCATGTGCCACGTTATATGTATTTATTCGCTTCGTTTAACGGTAATCGGCAACGTTTGAA
>NW_017121746.1:0-249 GCF_001263275.1 Habropoda laboriosa | reverse complement strand
ATGATCGCGAATATAAATTTCTCAAACAGTCAGAAAAAAGAACAATTAAAAAGAAGCTTTGCATGTTTTCGCGCACTGTGACCTTGAGGCCTATAGACGATTTAAATATGGAACCTAAGGGCCCATAGGCGATTTAAATATGGGACCTTAGGGCCCATAGACGATTTAAATATGGAACCTTAGGGTCCCTAGGCGATTTAAATACGGAACCTTAGGGCCCATAGGCGATTAAATATGAGACCTTAGGGC
>NW_017121745.1:0-249 GCF_001263275.1 Habropoda laboriosa | reverse complement strand
AAAACCGTAATTTTTTCGACGCTCATTTTTAGTAGATTTTGGAATGATGTTGAAAATTGTGCACATAAGTCACAATGCACTCTCATTCACGGCAAATAAACGACTGGTTAATTCTTCCTACGAAATATTTACTTATCTACAAAAAACTGAAGAGGATCTCAAAAATTCCAAAAAAAGGCAACTGACAGAAAGCACACTAACCTCAACCTTAATCCTAAAGTCATCTTAAGAGCCTCTTTGAACCACATC
>NW_017121744.1:0-249 GCF_001263275.1 Habropoda laboriosa | reverse complement strand
GCTAATCCTAAGTACACTTGGTCGAATTACGTTCCTTTCGATGTACCTGAAAGACGTGTGATTTCACGCAAGCAAGTCTTCCAACTGATCAACTTCGAGCGATATTCTCGATTGAATTCGCCGTCTACTTCTGGATTGGTCTGGTAATAATGTTTTCATCGAAAATCTGCAGACTCGTGTAATCCTCGTGTGTGCAGCGTTTCTTCTTCGTTGTATCAAGCCGTCGCATCTTCAGAGACGTGCAATTAC
>NW_017121743.1:0-249 GCF_001263275.1 Habropoda laboriosa | reverse complement strand
AAATTTTTGTTATTTTTACTAATACTTCAAGACTATGGATACGTATTTGAATCTGTATTTATATTTGTGAATAATTGATTTCCTATAATTTTTGGAACACTTTAAATAAACTCGATTTCAATTGAAGGTAGCGCGCCGAGCTGGTTATGCGACAGAGTGTATACTTTTTCCTAACGAATTGATCATAGAAAACCTTAATCTCAAAAACAGCAGAGAGTCGCGTCCGTATTGTAAACCTGGTCTAACTTA
>NW_017121742.1:0-249 GCF_001263275.1 Habropoda laboriosa | reverse complement strand
CAATTATTACAAAAGTGTTAAGATTCCGACAAAAAGGATTCAGTCGAGATTCAGCTGATATAAATTCTAAATATCTATTTTCATTTAAGATGCTGTTATAAAAAAAAAGATCCTAATAGCCTGTCGCTGATTATGCCATACCAAACGTTAACACGGAATTGAGTTTGTTGTAGGTCGTTGAACTTCAGCAAACGCTTTCACATAATGTCAAAAATATTATAGTTACCAAATTGAAAAGAATTCGTGATA
>NW_017121741.1:0-249 GCF_001263275.1 Habropoda laboriosa | reverse complement strand
GCGTAATAGCTAAGATGAAGATCATTTCCATGACCTAGATTGCATGAACTTTATATGTAGTGTGTAGTACCTCGAGTACGAAAAATTCAGAAATGCATAGGAATAGAGTAGAACCTCCGCTGTATGACCTAATTGGTGGCAACGGTGATCGCGTAAGCGAATTCTCACGTAATAGAGCAACAAGCGTTTAGCACATGGATTATTTGTACATATATAACACTTAAGACAAAATGAAGTAAAATGAATGCA
>NW_017121740.1:0-249 GCF_001263275.1 Habropoda laboriosa | reverse complement strand
TTGTGCAAATTAATTAATTCCTCCTAGAAGATTCGAGATGGAACGTTTCGCCGTGAATATTGGACAAATTAGAGGGTTTTACTTTTGTCAGGAGTGCAATTTCGTTTGATACATGGGAGAAAGACTGAAGGCTCGGGATGAAGGTGAATTTTTGTGGTGGAAATTTTGGAGAAAAATGTTGTGGTGGAATATGAATATTTTGGTGGAAGTTAATTGATTTGCGTCTGACAAATTAGAGGGTTTTGTGGG
>NW_017121739.1:0-249 GCF_001263275.1 Habropoda laboriosa | reverse complement strand
CGTAATCGAAGGACGAGCATTCGCTGATCTGTCCTCGCTGGGGAGAGCCAGAAGATTCTTCGAAGCAAGGTGAGAATTTCATCTCGTACGGAATTTTGCTTCTTCTTTTCTTTTTGGCCCTTTCAAGAATTACGCTTGTAGCGAACCTCCTACGTTCTGTCACCAGAGGGACGGAGTAACCGCGAGTTCTCGCTAGTCCTCGTAGAGGCTCTCGTTTCTATATATATGTTAGCGCCAGCGTAATCTTTT
>NW_017121738.1:0-249 GCF_001263275.1 Habropoda laboriosa | reverse complement strand
ACCTCAACTATTTTCCTCATTAACAAACCCACCAAAATTTGTGTTGTCACAGACAATACCTAATAATCTTCTACTTTCTCTATATCTTTTTTTAAGTAACTTTTCAAGACCACAATTTAAACAATTTTGTATGCAAAAAAAAAATCTATTAACGTAGAAATAAATTCTTTTCAACTGGATTCACATAATTGGTTTCAATCACCGAGTTTCCATCGCAATAGTATTCTTTAGCTACCATCAAAAGCTCAT
>NW_017121737.1:0-249 GCF_001263275.1 Habropoda laboriosa | reverse complement strand
AGCAGGCCGAGAAGAACTGGAATCACGGTCCCCGCGTTCTTGCTACTCGACCGATGATTATCGTGCTAACTGGAGAAGATCCCGTCGCCTTTTATTCGCGGGGACGTTTCGCGATGCGAGGGACGAAGTTCAGGGACGAGCGTGTCCCGGCAACGAGGAAGCGATTCGATGTTTTTGATGACGGGGAAGATTGTTCGGTATGGGGAAACGTCGTCGGCTGTCGCCGGGAATGTCGGAACGACCAAGTAC
>NW_017121736.1:0-249 GCF_001263275.1 Habropoda laboriosa | reverse complement strand
GATCATTTGGCGTCAATCAAGTTTATTTTAAAACTTTACTCTATAAATATACGTTCCTACAGGACGAGTTACGTAAACTATTACAACTGGAATATCTCCTAATTGAAGTGAGATGTCGAAAACCCATTTACTAGGACTTCTATGGTGACAGAGGACATCCATCTTTTACTTTAAATTTTGAGTTATTGACCTCTCAACGTTATTCCTTCGAATGGAATGCTTTACATTTTTTACTTCATGGCCATTTAG
>NW_017121735.1:0-249 GCF_001263275.1 Habropoda laboriosa | reverse complement strand
TTAATATCAAAACACACTTAATATCGACCCAGGAAGTGTTCACCATCACTCATTGAAACTCCATTTCAGCGTCATTTAACGTCGTATCAATCCAAAGTACGACTATATATTAAAAACTTAATTGCAGCATCTTTCCATACATCGCACAGCAAACTCGACTAAACGAAGATCTACAATTACAAAAGAAAAAAAAAAAACTGTTCTCCTACCTTTCATTTCCAGCGCAGCATGCCTCAGCTGGACGCTTCC
>NW_017121734.1:0-249 GCF_001263275.1 Habropoda laboriosa | reverse complement strand
TAAAAGCGCCCCATTTTTTAAATTCTTATACAAAACTTCCTCGACGTAACTACGAAAATCTAGCAAAGTTCGTGATTTTCTCAATTGTCTTTAAACGACAAACAAGTAGTAACAGATAGATGCTTTTTCAATACACGTTGCGAGCCACCTTACGATCGTCCTCAGAAGCGATATCAACGAATTCGTTGTTTTCCCATTTATTACAACTGCCCATAGTTGAAGTCCGAAATGTAAGTGCGCGAAAAACAG
>NW_017121733.1:0-249 GCF_001263275.1 Habropoda laboriosa | reverse complement strand
GTTTATGTAATAATTAGTAGTTTTCCAGCCGTTTAGTGCGAGAGTGATTTCATCTCCTAAACAGGAATATTATTAATGTCGCTTCTTATCTTGTTCATCTATTGGTGATAACCTTGGCGTCCCCTTTATTGCAAAAATCATGCGAGAAAGAAGCGTCAAACACCACACAAAATTAGAATCTCACATCAACCCTTTCCTGGAACCTCTTCTACAGCAACAGATGATTAAAAAGGCCAATCGACCTGAAAT
>NW_017121732.1:0-249 GCF_001263275.1 Habropoda laboriosa | reverse complement strand
CGTCAACTAACAATTTCGAACATCGTTATTTTGAAAATTGATCACTTTCTCGTGGCCCCCTGAACAGACATGTAAATCTGGCGTGGCAGTCAATGTCTTAACGAAATCGGGATAGCGTAGGTATCCTTAGACTTTCACCATTACTCACACTGGACTCTTCAACTCTCCTACACAGTCACAAGTTCGTCTTCCTGAAACCCTCAAACAGCCCTATTTTTCCATCCTCGAGTCACTCTCTGTGTCGCGTTC
>NW_017121731.1:0-249 GCF_001263275.1 Habropoda laboriosa | reverse complement strand
TGCCAGGATTGCAAATAATACCACGCTGAGACGTGATACAACGATCGTTTATACCACGGTAAAGGAGTTTCTTTATTAATAGCTCGTCGACTAACCAGCTCATCGGTGACTAGGGTTCAGGAATTTGTACGGTGATGTTTCTAGCAAAGGGAACATCCTCCGATGTAACGCTCACCTATTTTCGTAAAACTTACGCGTGATGGACTCTCTATGCAGAGATGAGAAGTTGGCTGATATAAAGAACGCGAG
>NW_017121730.1:0-249 GCF_001263275.1 Habropoda laboriosa | reverse complement strand
CGTTGCCGAGGAGAAACCGGGGATTTCAGGGCTTAGACCGATGTTGGCCGAGCACGGGATCTTTTGTGGGATCTGTTAACCCTTTGGTTACGTTGTACTTGAAGAATTATTTTCTGTGCTCTCTGTCTTGGTTGAAAAGGAAATTGTTTTGTCCATGGTACGATGTTTGTAAGCTGATCGTCGGGGTAAATTAGAAGTGTTCACGTACATTTCACGTACCTATAATTTTTAATATTTTTTTACTCTAGA
>NW_017121729.1:0-249 GCF_001263275.1 Habropoda laboriosa | reverse complement strand
AAAATGTTTTGTGGCGATACATTAGTAAAGATGTCCTAATTTGTGCGATACGTGGAATCTCGTGTCGTAGCTTCGTTAACATGTTAGAAAGAAACGACAGTAATTTAACACGAAATAAAAGAAAATTCAGGGTGAACTAGTTATTCACTTAATTAGCAGTTTCACTAATACAAAGGTGATATAGTAAAAGAGTTGTATCTATTACTGAAAGAAATTTCTAATTTACGACACTCTAAGGACCATTCTTTA
>NW_017121728.1:0-246 GCF_001263275.1 Habropoda laboriosa | reverse complement strand
TCAGTTTATATTCGTTAAAACACGTTTTACGTGGCGAAACATGCAAAATAAAGAGAAAACAGTAGTCTGCAGAACTGCAAAACGTGGTTTGTCGCCGCAAAACAGCAGTATTACGGTTTATATTCGTTAGAACTCGTTTTATGTGGCGTAACATGGAAAATAAAGAGAAAACAGTCGTATGTTGTACTGCAAAACGCGGTTTTTCGCGAGAATACAGCAGTATTTCAGTTTATATTCGTTAGAACA
>NW_017121727.1:0-249 GCF_001263275.1 Habropoda laboriosa | reverse complement strand
GAAAAATGCATACACTCGTTGCATCATGAGAGTCCAGAACGAATAACCCTTTTCTCGGCTCTTCATAATTTTGTAACGACTATTTTGGTTTGCTTCACGTTCAAAGTGATTCTCCTGATTTTTCACGTGTCCTTCTAAAGAAGTTTATGGAACAATTGTTATCCTAATGCACGAATGAATTTTCCAGTAATATCTTCGTACGAATTTCACGTGTCCCTTTAAAGAGATCTCCTATGAAACACAAAATGA
>NW_017121726.1:0-249 GCF_001263275.1 Habropoda laboriosa | reverse complement strand
GACGAGTTCCTTTTAGTGGTGCCAGCGAGCATGCAATCACAAATTATCAGACGAACCCATGAAAGGGGACACTTCTCAGTCGGGAAAACGTTACTCCTCTTGCAAAGGGAATATTGGTTTCCCAACATGAATTTAAAGATAGAGAAAGCGATAAGAAACTGCGTACCGTGTATCCTAGCTAATAAGAAACAAGGCAAACACGAAGGTCTTTTACACCCTATCGATAAAGGAGATGCGCCTTTACAAACG
>NW_017121725.1:0-249 GCF_001263275.1 Habropoda laboriosa | reverse complement strand
ACGCAAGAAATATCACGAGTTCTAAGAAGTTAAGGCCTAGAATTTTTCCCGGAACAGTTGCGAACGTACAACGATAAGAAATCGGGCAGGACGACTCGTCCTCAGTCGGTGTTTACGAGTCAGTCGAACGAGTGCCTCGACGAACGTCGCTTATACTGCGCGATTATAGCCTTGTAGGGAATACGTTTTCGATTATACGTGGATTTCCAATCAATTTACGTACTTAGCATATTCGTTCGTGTGAATTAA
>NW_017121724.1:0-249 GCF_001263275.1 Habropoda laboriosa | reverse complement strand
AAGAAGAGTATTTTCGATTATGCATTATTTAACCCTTCGCGGTCCAAATAGTCCAGTTAATCCGCACTCTTTAGGTCACTCTTGATCAGTACCATTTCAACGTAATATTGCTTACGAAATACGAACTTTCGGTATAATGTCGACACAGGACCGCAAAGGGTTAATAAGAAAAGAATTCAAGCATCCAGGAAATTCCTAGAGAGCTTCGTTCATTCGTGTTCGAAAGGAAACGGCCACTGGGTGTCAAAA
>NW_017121723.1:0-249 GCF_001263275.1 Habropoda laboriosa | reverse complement strand
GGCCACGGGGCTGCGAGCATCCATGCTTGGTCTCAGCAGGATGGCCCTACTGGCCGATTTGAACTTACCACGGTTCCAGTTTTGGGCCGCCTGCACTGGTGAATGTAGGTTGCACGACAAATACATATAGTGTTTGCCGCCCTGAAAAGGACTTTGGGGTTCCTCAGACTTCTGTTTTATACCTCCGTTCAGCAGAAAATCTACACAACTAGCTCGACACCGCCCCGAGATCGGGCGATGGAAAAATCC
>NW_017121722.1:0-249 GCF_001263275.1 Habropoda laboriosa | reverse complement strand
ACGATCCTTACTTTCTCTCATAATGACCCGTTATTTCCGTTAATGCTAAGCAGCGTTTTTCGACGTAAAAATACGTCACGTTGTTTAACACAATCTTCACTCGTTAATGGATGTCGTGACGCGTACATGCACAGATCGCGATCGTGGCAGGGAGGAAAGGCCGCAACCCGCTTGCGAAATCGAGGGGATATTCGAAGATCGAGAAACCGCCGTGCCGCGGGTAATCATAATCATTTCTTTCGTCATTAT
>NW_017121721.1:0-249 GCF_001263275.1 Habropoda laboriosa | reverse complement strand
TTACAGATTAATTACATTTAGTAATTCTCAGTGTTACAAATTCAAACGAAATTTAGGATTACAGTGAATTTTTTGTAGGTTTTTGGATTTAATGAGAAGAGGATAGTGCGTGATCTGGGTTACTTAGTACCCACACAGTAAGTTCTTTTTGTCTCTATTATTTTTCTGGCTCACGAGGTGTACAGTTTGACTATTGCTTAATGACTCTGCTTCACTGACTCTGACTCTCCAAGTCACCTCGCGAGCTTC
>NW_017121720.1:0-249 GCF_001263275.1 Habropoda laboriosa | reverse complement strand
TCAGATACACTCACGCTCATAAGTATTAGGACACTTGTTAAATGTGAAACAAATCTAAATAGTTATTCCAAAATTGTTACCATCCTGAAAATAATAATGAGTACATACGATTAAACTTCTAAATATCTATTTTTATTTAAGGTACCGTTGTTTGCGTCCAGAAATCATGATTGTTTTGTGATATTAGAGCGCGGTTAAAGGATTGGATTCACATGACGCGGATCCTTCGTAGCTGGAGGACATGTTTAG
>NW_017121719.1:0-249 GCF_001263275.1 Habropoda laboriosa | reverse complement strand
GTTGCAAAGTGTCTTTGTTTCTGTTGTGGCCTCGTTAGTTTCGGTTAAGGTTATCCTGTAGCCAGATTTATGGCATCGTCTCGAAAGATCACGCGTTTGCAGGAAACTCAGTTTCGTTGGAGTAAACAATACATGTTTATTGCGCTAGGACCCGACATGTCATATATCCTGGAATCTCCAGGCGGTAAAATTGGAAAATAGTTCTAACCCTCGCGTCTTGAGGAAGACGAAGTTTAAGCCTCACGGAGA
>NW_017121718.1:0-249 GCF_001263275.1 Habropoda laboriosa | reverse complement strand
ACGATTTGCAATTAAAGAGGATCTTCTTGAGGATTATCTACCAAATTGTCGGCAAAACGAAATGTTTAGATTGCCAGAAAGACGGCGGTACTTTTGAAGTTACAATTCGCCGCGGTTATAGTTGGTGGAAGCGATGCAGCGAGGTCGTAAATTGAAGCATTAAGTAGAGACACCGATTGATGTAGCCGCACGCAAGACCATTCGTTATTTGTGAATTGATATCTAAAATTTCCGCTTGTAAGAAATTTC
>NW_017121717.1:0-249 GCF_001263275.1 Habropoda laboriosa | reverse complement strand
ATAAAAAATTCAAAGTGAATTCGTAGAAATTACGAATTCACTATAAAACCGCACGTGCAATTACGAAATGAATAAAAATCAATAGCATTTGCATCCGTGAAAAATGTAACTTACGAGAAGATCAGCGAAACGTAAAAGGATTTCGGAATCTGTATCTAAAATTCCATTAAAAGTGAATATTCATCGTCTATATGCCCGCGCCACGGTTTATCTCCCCGGCGTCGAACGAGTCTTTCGAATAAGCGAGAC
>NW_017121716.1:0-249 GCF_001263275.1 Habropoda laboriosa | reverse complement strand
TAGTGTGCGATCTAGCTTTGGTAAACATCAGCTACATCAGAGTCTTTTACCTAGCCTAGGGCCAAAAGCACGTAAGCATCCAAATCTAGAAAATCAACATCAGAGCTTAATGCATAAGTATAATATAAATTAATAAACGCCAGTCACCGTTGTCAAAATGTCATTTTCAACATTTCTCCGTTGAGTCCTTAATTTCAGCTCTGAGAAATTCATTCGTATCACAGTGATGCAGCCTACCAATGATCACTA
>NW_017121715.1:0-249 GCF_001263275.1 Habropoda laboriosa | reverse complement strand
TCACGTCGAGGATTGGATTCGCCGGCGTTGGACGAAATGTCGCGTCAAGTTCTTCTCGATTGTTGAATTTTGTGGCGAAAGAAGGATTACGAAATTGTAAGATGTACAGTTATTGAGCTGAGTAAATTGTTTCTGATATATTAGTTCTTTTGATGCAGGCAATTCAATTGTGAAAGTGTACACATCTTTTACTGTGTTTTTATGTGGTGGAATGAAAATTGATTCATTTCTTGCGAAATTTTGAATCCG
>NW_017121714.1:0-249 GCF_001263275.1 Habropoda laboriosa | reverse complement strand
GTGCAATGTCGAAAAACATAGTTTCGAGAAAAATGCACCTAAGATTTTTCAGTTAATTTTTCTCTGAAATAAAAGAAAATTTTAAAAAATTTCCCCTTAATTTGCGATTCCGGCTCTATCAAGAGAACTTCTTTTGAATTTTCGGAAGCCCGAATTTCCGCGTCTTAGCCGTCGTTCGCTTATTTCTTCACAAATATTGTGTGCATTATTTCCAGTCTTTAAATTCGTAAGTTGCATAATTGACAATAT
>NW_017121713.1:0-249 GCF_001263275.1 Habropoda laboriosa | reverse complement strand
TTCGACGAAGAAAAGGACCTCGAATGCTGTTTTGTGAGATGAACTGTTACATGTTTAAAAAGCGCGAGAATTTACATGTTGCAGAACAAGTCTTCGGGATACTCAACTTCAAAGAGACAAGTTTCTTGTGCAATCATTTCTGTAATATTTTCTCGTGACGTTTTCATTGTATTTCACGAGCTGCTATTATTCTCCGGCGATGCTTATTTAAGAACATTTACAATAAATTCCATTTATCGTTTGTTAGAG
>NW_017121712.1:0-249 GCF_001263275.1 Habropoda laboriosa | reverse complement strand
GTTCCAGGACGAACAAAACGCAAATTCTGTGCAGTGAAAATCTTCCTCTTACTTCGCAATTCTATTACCTTGCAAGAGGAGAATTTGTTGAAAGAAACTTTTATTGCATAAAAATTGCATTTTGCAAAGGAAGAAGGGTAAGAGGAAGCGATTCTCTTCTCTTGAGGATCAATCAATTTCTTTCACCTAATTTTTTTCACACATTCTGTCCTTTATTCCTGTTTAAACCCTAAATCTTACTGTAAGCAG
>NW_017121711.1:0-249 GCF_001263275.1 Habropoda laboriosa | reverse complement strand
CAGTGTGTGCGATGTGAGACATTGAGAAGATAGGGTAGGCAGTGAACCTTGAAGAAAGAGATACTAGGTAACGAATCGGAAAATCTGGAAAATTAAAGCAACACATTTGTGCGTGAGTTAGCCTAAGCAAAGGAAGAGCAGATGAAAGTAAACGTAAAAAGTTGTACAGATGTGAACATTTTTTTAGATAGAATAGATAAGGATGGATGCCAAGAAAATTAGACTGCCAGATTTTTGTGTGAGTCAACT
>NW_017121710.1:0-249 GCF_001263275.1 Habropoda laboriosa | reverse complement strand
CAGCGACTGATCAATAGAAAGCGAAGATGGCTTATAAAAGCGCAAACACAACCACGAACGACATCGGTAAAACACAATTCAAACATGGTATTCTGTAACAACATGTGTGTAAAACGTGACTCGTAATAAACTACAAGAATGCACACAACAATTGTAGAACGCGACAACGCGTCAAACATACAACGTGATATCACGAACTCTTATTTTAACGAAGTTTAGTGATTAATTTCATAATAGCCATCATTTCGT
>NW_017121709.1:0-248 GCF_001263275.1 Habropoda laboriosa | reverse complement strand
TTTAATGTCGAAATACTTAATTATGTGTATTTTCCCCCACATCGTAGTTCCAAAATTCTGCGCGGATGTCCAGAATGCATAGCAGAATCGTACTCCACATCCAGTACCAGTATCATACTGGTACGTTACGTGAATATCTCGAAGGAATACTATCTCCAAGCGCGACGTTATTGGTGTATATTAGTTTCGTTTACCAGTATCACGGGACCGTTTGAGCTATTGAAAAAACAAACCACACCTTTGTATTC
>NW_017121708.1:0-249 GCF_001263275.1 Habropoda laboriosa | reverse complement strand
ATATAAACATAGGTCGTTTGAAGCTTCGTTCAAAAGTTTTAACAAGAATACGAAATACAAATGAAATGGTAACGAACTTGCGGTTAGTACGATACAAGACAGGAATGGCACTGGTAAAAGTTACATTCAACACCTTCGACGACCTCAGATCGTAAACACAGCTTGCATAAACAGCCGATCTATTCTTATTTTGTATCATAACCTCACATTCGTTAACATTTCGTATTATTGTTGTAACTTTTTAACAAA
>NW_017121707.1:0-249 GCF_001263275.1 Habropoda laboriosa | reverse complement strand
ATTCGCCAGATTTATCGCCACCAGATTACAATTTTTTTAAACAGAAGATCTTTCATAATATGAAAAATGATGTAGAAGACTCTAAAGAATTTATAAATACCAGGAACCCAGAATTTTATAATGATAGAATAAAAAAAGCTTGCATCTCGTTGTGAAAAGTGTATAGATTGCAATAAATTTGACTTAGATTGAATAAATCAATTTTAGTCAAAATTGTACAATGTTTAAGCATGATCCTTAAAAGCCGCA
>NW_017121706.1:0-249 GCF_001263275.1 Habropoda laboriosa | reverse complement strand
AAGGTACCAAGGTCACCACGATCCTAGAAATTGCTTTTATTAAGGTACCAATGTCACCAAGATTCTAGGAATCCTTCTTTTTACCATTTAAGAGTAGCAAGGTCTGATAAACGATTATTATTAGGATGCAAGGTCACCAAGATTCTAAAAAATGTCATTATTAAGGTATCAAGGTCACCACGATCTTAGAAATTGCTTTTATTAAGGTACCAATGTCACCAAGATCCTAGGAATCCTTCTTTTGACCAT
>NW_017121705.1:0-249 GCF_001263275.1 Habropoda laboriosa | reverse complement strand
TCGACGTTTGCCGGACCTTCTCTCCGGCGGGCGACAATTAATCTTCGACTCGCGGAGGGATGATGAGAAAAAAAGGGACACCGTGAACTCTCGGATTTGACGGAAACTGGAGTGTGTGGTTGGACCGGGATGGTGTAACAACGGTGGCGTTGAAAATTACGAGACCTTCTCAGTGAGATAAAGGTGGGGAAGTTTGGAATGGAATTTCGGGAAGAGGAATTCGAAAATAAGGGGTCTGTTCTGTTGTTG
>NW_017121704.1:0-249 GCF_001263275.1 Habropoda laboriosa | reverse complement strand
GCAAGATTCCGTTAGCGAGACAAGGTTACAATATATCAATTGCTGTTGAGGATGAACAAGAAGAGTCTGGGCGCGAGTAGGTCATCAGGTTCTTAACGAAGTTACGTGTAAGTAGTTGGGGCAAGTTCAGGTGGAAGTAACCATAGAAGAACATAACCGAAGGAAATTTGAGCAATAAATCATTCATACTTTTGGGCAGTTTTGTCACAGATTGGAAAAATGTTGCTCAATCTTTTATCCTTCTCCTTT
>NW_017121703.1:0-249 GCF_001263275.1 Habropoda laboriosa | reverse complement strand
CCCTGTTGGTTAAACAATATATGTAAAACAATAATAAAAGAGTGACGGTTCTGGCCGTGGACGGTCAGTCGTAAGTGACCCATTGACGCAGGAGAGTACGTCATTTTCCTAGACGCCCTGCAATTGTTTGTTTTCATTTCTTGCAATAGTAATTGCCGACAAACGCCAGCGCTAGCGGCCACCGAAATTTCGACTGTCTTATGTACATATTCGAGTACTCGTGAGATACCCGGGTCGATCGGGTTATTT
>NW_017121702.1:0-249 GCF_001263275.1 Habropoda laboriosa | reverse complement strand
TCAAATTGTGAGTCAGCTCTCCGCCACTCTCAATACTCTAGAAATAAATTAATAAATTCGACTTTCGAGAGTACTCTGAAAGTGTGCTTCCAGCTCTCCGCCGCTCTCAATACTACAGAAATAAATTAATAAATTCGACTCTCGAGAGCAACTCGCGATAACTTCACTCTCCAATGGAGACGTATATACCCTAACATCCTACCGCAAATCTTCCAAATTACCTACCAAAAACCCCACAAAACACTCCCC
>NW_017121701.1:0-249 GCF_001263275.1 Habropoda laboriosa | reverse complement strand
AATCACTGCAAAAATGTTTATGTATTATTGTTTCTTTCCCATATCCATAGAACATACTGACAAAGTTCGATAGAAAAAACCTGGACTTTTGTGCTTTAAATACATATCTTAGGCAAATTGCAATACAATATAAGCGAAGGCATAATTTAGCTTCATCTGACAAATTTTGAACACACTGACAACACACTCGAAAGCGCTTTATTTTTCATGGAATAAAAGACGCGGGAAAATCATTTGACTGGCAGTAAT
>NW_017121700.1:0-249 GCF_001263275.1 Habropoda laboriosa | reverse complement strand
CAAAGAAACGAGGAAGAATGAGTATTAATTACTCGCAATATTAACCGATAATCTTTTCATTAATAGAGAATTGAGACGATTCCAATTTTTCATAAAAATTTTCTAATATTTTAAATTATTTTTCTCGATGAAGGTACACAATTATTTCAAACAATTGATTTAGTAAAGTAGAAATAGCTTAGAAACAATCTGTTAAGTTAGTCTATCATTGGAACAGGAAGTAACATCTAACATAATCTACAAAGTTAG
>NW_017121699.1:0-249 GCF_001263275.1 Habropoda laboriosa | reverse complement strand
ATTGCTGTCTCTACGTCTGTGGGGGTAACATTGGGAGTCACTACACTAATGCACTCAAGGGGAGCTTGTCCGTTGTTGTGGCCACTGGCATTGTTCTGGTCACGTTGATTTAGGTAGATGCAGAAGTGCGTGAGGGAACTCCATACAGCGGCAATGAGGCGAAGACTCCATCCGTAGGCCGCATGAAGGGCTATTCCGTTAAGGATTGTCCCGATGATTATTTTGATGATTTTGAAGGTAATGTAGACT
>NW_017121698.1:0-249 GCF_001263275.1 Habropoda laboriosa | reverse complement strand
TTATGAAACATATTCAAAGTTATGCTCAGTACTTCGGATGTAACCGAGCAGTAGATAATAAATACCATGAAATAGCATTTTTAAACTGTCAACGTCTTTGAATATTTATAAGTTTCTGATGATCATAATTCAGTGATCATAAAGTTGTCAATATGAAATTTTTATTCAAAGAATAAGTAAATATTGATGCAGAAAGTAGAAAAAATTCAAGTAGGGCACAAACTTTGTATGCTGCAACATATTCGAACC
>NW_017121697.1:0-249 GCF_001263275.1 Habropoda laboriosa | reverse complement strand
CGTGTGTATTGATGAATTTGAATCTCGAGAGCGACTTGTGACAATTTTACTATCAAATGGACAGGTACCGTTATAATCTTTCGAAAAGATTTTCTGTTGCGACTGGATTTAACTCTTTGCGGTCGAACTCGGGGCGGTTTTACCTTTTAAACGCTCTGAGGACCCTTTTTAGGCAATAATAGACTGAGCACGTGCTACCAAAAAATAATACGACCGCAAAGAGTTAAGACGCTAGTTTCGTGGTTAAAT
>NW_017121696.1:0-249 GCF_001263275.1 Habropoda laboriosa | reverse complement strand
GATACTCGTACTCGAAGAGGTGAACGATTCTGCTATGCATTCTAGAGGACGGCGTCAAATATGTGAAATACGATGGTGGGGGAACATACATATTATTAAATATTTCGACGTTAATAATAATTCCTTAAACTAAATGTGACCAACGAAATCTTATCTTCTTTTGGTATCGAATAGAAAGTTGTGGTATGTTTTTTCATTAGCTCAAACGGTTCCCGTGTACCCGATAAAAGACGCGAATATACACATATA
>NW_017121695.1:0-249 GCF_001263275.1 Habropoda laboriosa | reverse complement strand
AGATTGAGTTGCTTTATTGAAGGATACGTTAGTGCTTATTGATAGGTTAATTGTTTTAATTATTTCTAGCTCTGACTTTGAACAATTGGATGTATTAAGTTTTGACAAACCTAGTTGGGTTTGGTTTGTTGTATACATTAGTTTGTTAGATGGTAGTTTAATGTTGGAATATTTCTTATTTGAGTTCCCTGCTTTGACGCTATTGTTAGTCTAGTTGCCTTTGAATTATGAGAAGATCATTCTGAATGG
>NW_017121694.1:0-249 GCF_001263275.1 Habropoda laboriosa | reverse complement strand
TGCCAGCCAGTGGGAGTCGTTACCGTCTCTCGCTGTTTACGGCACCAAAAGCTGCATCCGATTGAAACTTTTCCTTGCTTAGCTCCTTTCTTCCGTACGAATTTCTTTTCTTCTTTCCGTCGTCCTCGCCTTTCGAGGATCACGAATATTTGTCTCTCTTACACACTCTCTTTCTCTCACTCTCGCTCTCGTTCATTCTCTGTCCCCCTTTGCGTCTCTCCGACGAACGACCCGACAAGAGGAAGATTT
>NW_017121693.1:0-248 GCF_001263275.1 Habropoda laboriosa | reverse complement strand
CTGTTTTCTCGTTATTCTGCATGTTTCGACACGTTAATCGTGTTTTAACGAATATAAACTGTAGTACTGCTGCTTTCTAGCGACAAACCACGTTTTGCAGTACTGCAAACGGCAGTTTTCTCTTTATTTTGCATGTTTCGCAACGATAATCGTGTTTTAACGAATATAAACTGTAATACTGCTGGTTTCTCGCTACAAAGACGTTTTGCAGTTCTGCAGACGACTGATTTCTCCTTATTTTCCATGTT
>NW_017121692.1:0-249 GCF_001263275.1 Habropoda laboriosa | reverse complement strand
TTGACATCCTGCAACCCTATTTTTCTTCGTTCGTGAAAAAAAAAAAATTACGGTTGATTAGAACTTCATATTTTAATGGGAGAAAAGGGAATTAGTAATTATTACAAAGAAACTGGCTGGTAATGATGTAATAGTACAACAATGCAAAGCAGTAGTGTAGCATCACACAAATACAACGAGACTTATAAGTCACATGGCGTAATAGAGGATTAATCGAGAAGATATTTTGCTTACTATTTCTCAGAGGAC
>NW_017121691.1:0-249 GCF_001263275.1 Habropoda laboriosa | reverse complement strand
GTGCAAAGGGTTAATTTACATATAACTAATACAACACAACAGAGAGTTCAAACTGACCATCGACAGAAAAAGGAAAATGCATATCGCTTTTAAAAATTCTATAATCATTGTAAAATCAAGTAGGTACACCGCGGTACAACTCGTACATTGTACTTAATTTTCCGCTAAAACACGTGAGAACCGACGTCGGAAAAAAATGACAGAAAAGGAATATAGAAAGTTGAAAACAAAACAACACCGTGCAATCGT
>NW_017121690.1:0-249 GCF_001263275.1 Habropoda laboriosa | reverse complement strand
GCAAACGTTTCCGCATTTTTTCATTTTTTCAGTGTACTTTTGTAACGATAGCAGATAGAACAGAATTTTATATGTGTGAATTATTCAGTTCTTTCTGCACTATCCGCCTGTTTCAGAAAAATTTCTCCATGACGCGTAATTTTTCAACAAATTTTGTTACTTTGCGTGTAATTATTTAAAGTTTTACTCTATCTCGTATCGTTACAAAATTAAATGCAAAAGAAGACATTGATGGTTCATTTCACCCCT
>NW_017121689.1:0-249 GCF_001263275.1 Habropoda laboriosa | reverse complement strand
GTTTTCCAGTTTCGCAAATTCGAATATCGCATTGTTCAAATTATTTTCCACAATTATTTTTTCAAGCGTAAACCACGCGTTTCCCGCCATCTTAACAGTTCATCCCGCGTGAAACTCAGGAAACTGAAATTAGAGTAATTATTCACAATTCCATTAAACCGTCAAAGGGTCACCCCAATCCACATCGAAAATTCGTCCAGATTTCGCTGGAAACACAGGTGCACAGCCACCGATACCGAGCCGACATCG
>NW_017121688.1:0-249 GCF_001263275.1 Habropoda laboriosa | reverse complement strand
TATACTTTCTTTCACGCATTCATTTTTACCCCTTTAAGTATACACAGGGAGGTAAATGTAAAACATACAAAGCGTAATAATCAAATGTCTCATTAATCTCGAAAGAAGCAAGATTGCTTGGTTTTTAAACCACATTTGTCAACTCTTGACAAACTTCTTCGTCCCGAAAGTCCGTACAAAACATCGCCAGGTATCGCGTCGCGAATAATAAATGACAAATCTCACGCGAGACAGCGTGTCTCTTGTTCG
>NW_017121687.1:0-249 GCF_001263275.1 Habropoda laboriosa | reverse complement strand
TATGGTAGTACTCAAAAAATCATTTGACACGTATTTTTCTTTATCGACAATCGTCCAGATTTGGATTATAGTTGAAAAATACAAAATTCCTCTATCTCTAATAGTTTTCGAGACATTAGACTAAACACATTCACCCCCTCCAATTTTTTGTTCGATTTTCCCCCCGTCGTTGTGAACGATCGCCCATATAAAAAAATACGCGTCGACAATTTATTCGAAAGCTACCACATACTTGTAAATATACCGGTT
>NW_017121686.1:0-249 GCF_001263275.1 Habropoda laboriosa | reverse complement strand
TAGTTGAATACAGCATGCTATACAGCGTGTTACACAGATTTTACGAAATTATAAAATCTCTAATAACACTTAACTTCGTTAATAATTTTCTACAGAAAAGAGCTGTTCCTCGCTAAGACGACTGACAACCACGTTGCACGAACATCAGTCTTCAGTGTGATCTCCTTTCTACTGTTATCAAGGACGTTTTCAAAAAGACAGTCGTATCTTATAGAAAGCAACGAAACTGTAAATGTATTTTCATTGTTG
>NW_017121685.1:0-249 GCF_001263275.1 Habropoda laboriosa | reverse complement strand
TACATTCGACGATGAGAGCGATATAGCAAGAACCAGAGAAGACACAAAAGTGTTCGATCGTGCGTACCTTCTCTTGTTAACCCTTTGACTGCCGGTAACTCAAAGGTAGAGTACATACTACATATTACGTTAGCCAAATCAAATCACTTTTTGTCAGATATTTTCTATTTCATATTTGTAAAATATACAATACACGAACAATACAACGTTCGATTAACACCTCCAATTCGTCGAATGACAATTTCGTGC
>NW_017121684.1:0-249 GCF_001263275.1 Habropoda laboriosa | reverse complement strand
ATTCATGTGTATTCAAATGAAAAAGAATTGACCCATGTCCTTCGTCCCTCATATATTAAAGATATCAGTAAGTTCTAATACATAGCGCAAAGTACAGCTACACACAATCATTGACAGAGCATTGGAATAGCATTAAAGCTATATTAAACATTCCTCATTCCCTGCAATGATATTTTCCTTCAATGCGAAACGCAGCCTGAGGTGTCCAAAATTAAGTAAAGTTTGGGAATTTTTTTCACAGATAACCAC
>NW_017121683.1:0-249 GCF_001263275.1 Habropoda laboriosa | reverse complement strand
TTTTACAAAAATAGAGTTAGAATTAGAATTACTTTTTGTTATTAATATAACCGTTTTTGTCACTCCTCGATCAGAATTCGTGCCGCGAGTCTGCCTCGTTATTATAAGGTAAAGTGTTAACTCGTTAATTAAAAAAGGAACAAAATTTATCGGTGGAACGATCAATATCTAGATCGGAGTGTTTTTTGTATCTCGACGAGTACATTTGTACACAAAATAACATTCCCTACTGGTCAGTATTAGAAGCAA
>NW_017121682.1:0-249 GCF_001263275.1 Habropoda laboriosa | reverse complement strand
AAACGCTCCTCATCGAACTAAAATGGTCGAATGTTACTCATCATTTATGACAAAATTGCCTATTTTTCTGCTAGTAACATAGTTCTGTTAGTAACATATCTTCTTTCCTAGACAATACAAATGCTATGGGCAGCTTTAGCAACTTTAGAACCACGATTGAACTCATCAAGTAAAATATGTCGGAAGCGCTCATTTTTCTTAATATAGTTTTTGAACAAAAAGCTTTTTATTATTTGAACAGAACCAAAA
>NW_017121681.1:0-247 GCF_001263275.1 Habropoda laboriosa | reverse complement strand
GGAACTTTTATTTATTGGAATCATTTCTATCGACGAAATATTTAATTACTTGTACTTTCAACCGCATCGTAGTTCGAAAATTCGGCGCCGACGTCCAGAATGCTCAGCAGAATCGTACTCCCATTAGAGTACGAGTATAGTACACTTTGGTTACGTGAAAATCGCTAACAAATATTATCTCCAGGCGTGACGTTATATGTGTATATTCGCTTCGTTTAACTGGTACACGGGAACCGTTTGAGGTAAT
>NW_017121680.1:0-249 GCF_001263275.1 Habropoda laboriosa | reverse complement strand
ACTGTTTATTAATTTATGATATGTTACTGGCCGGTGGACTGCGCTACCGGACATCTATTTTATATCGATTTTCCAAAACACTCTTCCATACACAAATATAACATTTCATTCTAACGATCATATCTCATTTGACTAATAATTACAAACTGACAGAACGGCAATTGTTTAAATCAATTTCAAAGA
This sequence comes from Habropoda laboriosa, assembly GCF_001263275.1. Classification (NCBI taxonomy): domain Eukaryota; kingdom Metazoa; phylum Arthropoda; class Insecta; order Hymenoptera; family Apidae; genus Habropoda; species Habropoda laboriosa. The sequence continues at coordinate 66 of NW_017121680.1, read as the reverse complement.
ATTATCATTCATCACTGTGGGAATAGAAATTTCACTGTTTCATGTTTGCAACGAGTCAGTTATGCT
>NW_017121679.1:0-249 GCF_001263275.1 Habropoda laboriosa | reverse complement strand
TCAACGACCGTTCAGGGTTGCTTCACAGTCGATAAATATCCTAATACTTCCTTCACATTTACGAATATCGTGCACAGCCCTTATAAATCCGGGGAAATAGATGGCATTACCGCGGATCTCTGATTCGTTGCTGCGATTCCACGGAATTACACAAAGCGTTCGACGATGATTGAACCGTCCGTCGACTTCCTGTTGCGTTCGACTGACCTCTCTAGAGGCGGAAGGCGTGCTCTCTCGCCGAGTATTGAT
>NW_017121678.1:0-249 GCF_001263275.1 Habropoda laboriosa | reverse complement strand
TGCACTGTTTTATCTGATCCTTAATTTTTGGAAGATTTTGCCAAATATCCGGAATTTTTTTTTCAAATCAACTAACGTAGCGACTGGTGATGTATGTATACAGGGTGTCCCAGGTTTTAATGGCCAAACGTTGTCGGTATATTCCATGGGTCGAAATAAAAAAAGAATGTACAAACATAGATCTTGTAGAGCTTCGTTAAAAAGTTATGATAATAGTACGAAACGAAGGGAACAATAGCAGACTCGCGG
>NW_017121677.1:0-249 GCF_001263275.1 Habropoda laboriosa | reverse complement strand
CTGTTCCTGATAATATACCTTCGTAGGTGGGAGTTTTCGGCGCGTCTTTCAAATCCAGATCCACGTTCGTCACTGGTAACGTCAATCTTCTCTGACGTACGAACTGATTACCAGGTTCTTCGAGATCCTTCTTCGGACTGACGTTCGCGTAATTGTCCATAGAGTCTTGGATAGGATTTTCGTCTTTGTTAGGCGAAGAAATTTTCTCGAGACTGGAGGAGTATCTGGGAAGAGTGGACATGATTTTGT
>NW_017121676.1:0-249 GCF_001263275.1 Habropoda laboriosa | reverse complement strand
ATTGAGAAACGATATTTAAATTTACCGCTTTTATGAAGAAACTGGCTTTTAACCCTTCGAGTGCTCAGACAATCCGAAATACTTAAAATTTACTTTGCAAGAGGTTCAGATAGGACACGACATTGTTGAAGTCAGGAAACGAATGCAATTCATAGTTAGGCACTTTCGCGACGGGCAATATAATTCCCAAAAGTCTGTAGCTGAGTACGGCAAGGTTCTGCTATTCGTAGGTACGTGAATATAAGAAAT
>NW_017121675.1:0-249 GCF_001263275.1 Habropoda laboriosa | reverse complement strand
GATAACCAAGTAAGTAGTCATATTTTAAAGATCGGCGACTCTAGTATCCATGGACACAGTTGTCCGTTTCGGAAAAGAAGACGAAAGGTCTACATTGATTGGACTGAAACTTCTCGCTTTTAATTCCAAACGAATTTCAATCGTCATTTTTTAACGCGCCCTTCGCGAACCAAATTCAAAAGTCGAACGGCCGTTGTTCGATAAAACACTCGCGACGGAATTCAATTGTTATATCTTTATTACATCTCG
>NW_017121674.1:0-249 GCF_001263275.1 Habropoda laboriosa | reverse complement strand
TGTGGTCGGATACATTTCACAAGAATTCTCTACTTTCTGGTTATATACATTTCACAGAAATTCTCTACTTTCTGGTTAGATACATTTCATAAAAATTCTCCACTTTCTAGTTAGGTACATTTCACAAAAATTCTCCACTTTCCGGTTAGCTACATTTCCCAAAAATCCCCCACAATCTGGCAAATCAAAAAATTCTCCAATCCACCAATTTCAATATTCAGTACACATTTTCCATTCTCACACTTCCGC
>NW_017121673.1:0-249 GCF_001263275.1 Habropoda laboriosa | reverse complement strand
GAAATAAAGAAATGGCAAGGTTTCAAAGAAATTGCTTTCGATTTTAGCAAAGAAAAATGATGGTTTTTTTTTATCGCAAGGACTGAATTTCGAAAATATTTGCACAATTCTAGTTCAGACGATAAAGCAACGTCTACTGAATATGCCTGACAAATTTCGAGTGGATCGGACTTCTGGTTTTTTGGTAATCATGTCAGCCAGTTTCAAAAACGCTGTTTCGAGAAAAACGCGTTTAAAGTTTTAACTACA
>NW_017121672.1:0-249 GCF_001263275.1 Habropoda laboriosa | reverse complement strand
TGTTCGCTTCGGTTTGGGGATTCGTGAGTGTGTTAGATGAAAAGTTATTGCAGATTTTGCAGATTGAAGTTAGCTAATCTACCAGCTCTCGAGTAGTTGCTGCAATCAATTTGGCGATTCATTTTGGTCAAATTAAACCGCGACAGCCATAAAAGTATTTAAAAATTGGAGAGTGTTTCCTTCTTCTCGTCGATTCGATTACCTGAAAAATGATTCCCTTGAAATCCGCGAGACAGAGTAACGAATCCC
>NW_017121671.1:0-249 GCF_001263275.1 Habropoda laboriosa | reverse complement strand
ACTTGGATTTTTTCGAGGACTGTTTGAAATAATCAAACCGACGTCTTTCCTACCAGCACGATCGTTCCTACCAGATCGATACATATGTCAGAGAAAATTAATTCGAATGCAAACGGTCCTAGGAAAGTTTACAAAAAAGAATTCTTAATATAATCTTAACAGTACCTTGTAATAGTATTTTATCATACCTGCTTAATGCACGCTGCATGATTTTCCTGCACGTTCGAACGTCGTGACAGACTTCCTCGC
>NW_017121670.1:0-249 GCF_001263275.1 Habropoda laboriosa | reverse complement strand
ATTGACACTATTCTTCTATCTCCAATATTTTTCGAGATATCAGACTAAACTAACTTCTACCCCCCAACTTCGACGGCGATTTTCATCCCTTCAATGTGAACGACTGCTGAGAACGAAATGCGTAGAATTTTGATAAATAATTGACACCCAATTTTACTATCGTAATATAATTGACATATTCAATTTTGATACCTGTAACACTGTCCATCTTATTTTCACTTAAGGGGGTCTTCTAGTGTGACGGCCGCT
>NW_017121669.1:0-249 GCF_001263275.1 Habropoda laboriosa | reverse complement strand
TTAGGAATTTATATTAACGTCGAAGGATTTAATTATTTGTATTTTCCCCCACCAGCGTAGTTCTAAAATTCGGCGCCGATGTCCAGAATGTATAGTAGAAATATACTCCATTTAGAGTAAGAGTGCCGTACCTGTACGTTACGTGAAAACCGCGAAGAAATACCATGTCTAAGCGTGACGTTATAAGTGTATATTCGCTTTGTTTAATAGTAATACGGAAATCGTTTGAGCTATTGAAAAAACAATCCA
>NW_017121668.1:0-249 GCF_001263275.1 Habropoda laboriosa | reverse complement strand
TGTTTATCCACAATCACAGAAGTAGGTAAGGTAAACAACAGTGCTGCAACGTGACGTGGTTTTGTTCGTTCGACACGTTCTCCTTGAGTTATAGCAATTTTCACTTATCTGCCGAAGATCCACGGAGAGTACATCACAGAATGGGAAGAATTTATTCTTTTCTTTCTATTCTACGATTGACAACGTAGAAGACATATTTTTCTCTTACATCGCAGATGAAACGTATTGCGGATAGTTAGGGGATCTGAG
>NW_017121667.1:0-249 GCF_001263275.1 Habropoda laboriosa | reverse complement strand
TCCTATGCTGTTCCAACGAAATCCTCTAAGATTTGAAAAAACGCGAGACACCCTTGATGTGTACGATGTGCACTAATGGCACGACGACCCGTTCGTTAGGGCCATACTGATGGCTAGTTTCGCCGTCGCGAAAGGGTTAATACTAAAGGCGTATAATAATGAGTAGAATTCTGGAAATTCTAAAATCGCACTAATTGTTTTCTTTACTTTCTTTCACTTTTCATATTGCGCTGTTCTTTCGATTTTACG
>NW_017121666.1:0-249 GCF_001263275.1 Habropoda laboriosa | reverse complement strand
CTAACCCGTCGAATATCTCGATTTACTTAATTTTTTCTCTTCGTTTAGAAAAAGAAAAAAAAAAGAACAGTAACGTAATGGAAAAGTATAAATCGTTATACAATTGTCAGTAAAGATTATTTTTTTCTTTTTCGCCACAATTATCGGTATCGAAAGATGGATCACGCTGACAGTTCAGACTGGAGGAAAAAAAAAAATAAAGAACGAAGTTGGGTTATAAATTCACCTAATATTGATTCTCTCGTGGCA
>NW_017121665.1:0-249 GCF_001263275.1 Habropoda laboriosa | reverse complement strand
AGCTCTCCTTGTCAGATTTACATTCAGATTAAGAACAGACTCAACCTGTAGTCAACATACATTTACGCTGATTGTGAGACTCAAGTATCAACTTAAGTATTCAACCAGACTTGAGTCATTCATTTTACAAGAGTTAGCTTCCCTTGTCAGACTTACATTCAGATTAAGAACAGACTCAACCTAGAATCAACATAGTACATTCACACTGGCAATGAGACTTAAGTATCAACTTGAGATACTCACATTACT
>NW_017121664.1:0-249 GCF_001263275.1 Habropoda laboriosa | reverse complement strand
GGCAGAACGTAGGAGATATCACTACACTTGCATTACTGATATATCGTGAATTTTTTAAACAAATTTTTGATGAATTTTTCCATTACTTTTACGTAGACTAGTAACAATTTCCTTTAAAAGCGCAGGTAAAAAAAACAAAAATGATCATAGAACAGATGTACCACGCAGAACACAGAAAATAATTTTAAAAAAAGGATCGATACGAAATATGGTAGAAATGTATCGTTGGTCATAAAAGATAACTGCACG
>NW_017121663.1:0-248 GCF_001263275.1 Habropoda laboriosa | reverse complement strand
CAGACAGTCATTTTGCAGTAGTGCAGAACGTCTTTGTAGCGAGAAAACTGCAGTATTACAGTTCATATTCCTTAAAACACGATTTACGATAGCGAAAGATACAAAATAAAAAGAAAACAGTCGGTTGTAGTACTGCAAAACGCGGGTTGACGCACGAAAACAGCAGTATTTCAGTTCATATTCGTTAATACACGATTAACGTTGCGGAACATGCAAAATAAAGAGAAAACATTCGTATGCAGTACTGC
>NW_017121662.1:0-249 GCF_001263275.1 Habropoda laboriosa | reverse complement strand
ACTTCTTTAACTCGAAATTTAAACACTTCGGGAACTGGAATTGTCCGAATTATTCGAATAGTTCGACTATCCGAAGTTGAAATCCGAATTATTCGAATAGTTCGACTGTTCAGAGTTGAAATCTGAAGTATTCGAATAGCTGAACTATTCAGCGTTGAAATCTGAATTATTCGAGACTGAAATCCAACTTATTCGAATAATTTTACTACACAAAGTTGAAATCTCAATTATTCGAGATTGAAATCCGAG
>NW_017121661.1:0-249 GCF_001263275.1 Habropoda laboriosa | reverse complement strand
AGTTTTCGTAGATGTATCCTGATGCACGTATATTGGCATAATTTGTTTTTATTATTTTTGTATCATAATGATTACCTTTCTTGTCTACCCGGGTACATTTGAATGTTTCTAGTGACTCTAGACAATTTCTCTTTTAAATGTTTTTGGTGACGTTAGAGAATTGACGGTCAGTTTGATCAATCGTCAATTTATTCGAGTGCTTTATCATAAATTTTATGTTAAATTTTCTTTCTATACTTTCTGTACTAT
>NW_017121660.1:0-249 GCF_001263275.1 Habropoda laboriosa | reverse complement strand
GCTTCTTTCCTTGTTTAGGCATTGAAAGCCACATTTTCTCTTTCAATTTTCTATTCCACAACTTTACCCGATAACTTTACAATTTTACCAATATTCGTCTTTAAGTATTGAAAGTGTAATATTATTTTCAACAGTATGTTAAATAACAATGCTTGGTAGTGTGAGTTTTTGGATGAAGCAGAGCACGAAAATTCTTGAAGTATGCGGTAAGTATAATTTCATAGAGGCGAGTGCCCTCTTCCAAGAAAA
>NW_017121659.1:0-248 GCF_001263275.1 Habropoda laboriosa | reverse complement strand
TACGAAGCGATTATGCAAATATAACGTCGGCTAGGTGATAGTAGTGCTTCGCGACTTTCACGTTACGTATCGGGACGATACTCGTTCTCTAAATGGAGTACGATTCTGCTATGCATTCTGCTCTCCGGCGTCGAATTTTCGATATACGATGGTGGGGGCAAATACCGCTAATTAAATGATTCGGTTTTAAAAATAATTCCTACAGCTAAATGTATACAAAGAAATCTTGCCTTTTTTTGGTACCGAAT
>NW_017121658.1:0-247 GCF_001263275.1 Habropoda laboriosa | reverse complement strand
ATAATAATTCCTAAAATTAAATGAGACCAACGAAATCTTACCATTTTTTGATACCGAATACAAATGTGTGCTTTGTTATTCTAAGCTCAAACAGTTCCGGTGTTACTGTTAAACGAAGCGAATATACTCATATAACGTCTCGCTTGGAGATAGTATTTCTTTTCGATTTTCACGTATCGTACCGAGACGATAATCGTACTCCTTATGGAGTACGTTTCCGCTATGTATTCTGGAATCCGGCGTCCAG
>NW_017121657.1:0-249 GCF_001263275.1 Habropoda laboriosa | reverse complement strand
AATAAATGACATTGGACTTCTGAATTTCGAAGAAGTGAGCGATGAATAAAAGCTTAAATTCATAACAATGTAAACCACATTTTATATATTTTATTCATTTTTTTTTTAAGAAATTTGTTTAGTAATTAATAAAGCAGTAGAAACACAATGTCTACCTCAACAAACAGATTCCTTTTTTATTACATGTAATAATAATTACCTTCCCAGTTTGCACGAAAATAGTGTAAATCAGAAGAATATTGAATAAAA
>NW_017121656.1:0-249 GCF_001263275.1 Habropoda laboriosa | reverse complement strand
CAGTCACCGGTGACTGACGTGGCACTCAACGTGTTAATCATTGAAAAAAATCATGGATATTATATTCATTAACCAATTATCTTTTAAAGCCTAACCTAACACTTCCACAACTAAATGGAGAAGTTTGCATGCAACAGACATTGACGAAGTAGAATGAAATTATGTCGAAACAATTGCTATCACATTTCAAGAAATCAACGCAGAGGTACATACACACTTGCAATGCTAACCTGAACTCGACCAACGGAA
>NW_017121655.1:0-249 GCF_001263275.1 Habropoda laboriosa | reverse complement strand
CTCTATTTCTAATTCAACTCGTTAATGGGGTATAAATAGAAATTAGAATTAAGATGTTACGATGTACGAGTGAAAACTTCAACCTAATCACGATAAAACGATTTTTTGTATTTGTAATTTGATATTTTGTGATTTTTCGTTCTGAATATTTCAACTTCCGATAGAAATGGTAATATAAAATGATGGTAAAAAATTGTTTCAGCCACGACATAATCCGCTAGTTTCTCTTTTATGTTTCATGAAACTGCA
>NW_017121654.1:0-249 GCF_001263275.1 Habropoda laboriosa | reverse complement strand
TTTCGTCCTCTAGGAATCATTAAATACTTTCTCCTAATTACTCAGTTGACTCATATTATTCTATACTCTGAATCACCGAAAACCAACAATTAAACCAACTATATCACGGTACTAAAAAAGCAAACAAGAATAACGCAAATCCAGAAGCAAATTTCAGTGTGTTAAGAAAAGAAACATACTAGAGGGGGGAATCCTGGTTTCTTTTTTCAAAGTATGCACGCGTGTACGTGCGTGAGTTCACGTTCACAA
>NW_017121653.1:0-249 GCF_001263275.1 Habropoda laboriosa | reverse complement strand
TTTAACGTGTGAAAACTATGGGTGCAAGACACGGAAAGTGTGAAACTAGGAATCCCGATTATGACAAGAATAACCTATTGTGGTGTTGCGACATGCTCGTGTGGTGATGGTTCGCGTGGCGTTCAGATTTCTTGCAGGGTGCCCTTGAAGTCTTTGGGACGCTTGAACCAGTTCGTGTAGTCGAGAATGAGGTGATATAGGTAACCTCAATGTTACTCTGCGCGTTACGATGCGCAGCGTCTTCTCAGG
>NW_017121652.1:0-249 GCF_001263275.1 Habropoda laboriosa | reverse complement strand
TATGGCCGGCGGGAACGCAAAAATTACGATACTTTCAATATGCCGCGCCGCCCATGGCTAATCCATCGCGACGCCTACGCCAAGGCGGACGATCAATCTTCGGCGCGACGACGACCGTCGGAACGCTGAGTTGCGAACTCCTGCTGGCTTGATTTATGCATCGGATAGTGGACACAGTTCTGGGTCTTTTGATCTTTCGTTGTTTTTCGGTGGTAATGGGGCTTGATTAAGGGTGATTTGCTCCGTTTG
>NW_017121651.1:0-249 GCF_001263275.1 Habropoda laboriosa | reverse complement strand
TGAAATTTTTCACGTTTGTGCTCGAAATTGAACAGCGAAGTACGATTTATCGAAGTTGTTGAGTAACAGGAATCGTTTGTCTGCATTGAACATTCGCGAAGAATCGTAATTATCCGAAGTTCCAACTTCTTCCTGATTTCATTTGGAATTTCTCTGCAATGTTATTAAGTGAGTAAATAAATCCGAAAGTATTGTACTCGAGGCAACTTCACGGATAGTGAAAATGTTTGATTTGAACGTAGAACGGAA
>NW_017121650.1:0-248 GCF_001263275.1 Habropoda laboriosa | reverse complement strand
TTTTACTTGGCGGAACATGCAAAATAAAAAGGAAACAGTCGATTGCAGTACAGCAAAACGCGGTTTGTCGCGAGAAGAACGCAGTGTTTCAGTATATATTCGTTAAAACACGATTTACGAGGCGAAACATGGAAAATAAACAGAAAACTGTCGGTTGTAATATTGCAAAACGTGGGTTGTCACGGGAAAACTGCAGTATTACAGTTTATATTCGATAAAACACGATTTCTGTGGCGAAAAATGCAAAA
>NW_017121649.1:0-249 GCF_001263275.1 Habropoda laboriosa | reverse complement strand
GTGAACATTGCCACGAGTTGTAGTGTTTCTTGTAGAGGTTGTAGCTTCGCGATATCCGTGAACTGCCTGAGGCTGATATCGATAAAACATCGGTCGAACGGTCGATGAAGTTGAGAAGTACAAGAGGGATGGAAGTGAGTCCTTTCCTGCAGGTTTGCTCGTTCTATGACGTCTTAGAAAGAATCCGAGGAACTTTTGTTGGGAAAGTTTCGCGGTGTTGTGCACAGTGTGATTCGGCGTGTTGCGTGA
>NW_017121648.1:0-248 GCF_001263275.1 Habropoda laboriosa | reverse complement strand
TCGTCCCAGTATGATATGCGAAGTTCGGAAGTAATACTATAATCATGTGCGAGGTTATAAGTCGATATTCGCTTCGTTTAACAGTAACACCGGAATCGTTTGAGCTATTGTTAAAACATACCACTCCTTCGTATTCGGCACCAAAAAAATGTCAGATTTGGTTGGGACTATATATTTGTTGCAATTATGTCTAAAGTTGATATATTTAATTATCTGTATTTGCCCCCACCATCGTAGGTTGAAAATTC
>NW_017121647.1:0-249 GCF_001263275.1 Habropoda laboriosa | reverse complement strand
GGTTGGTATTAATGGTGGAGATGTTATGGGTTCTTTGGGAAGAATAGTGGAGCAAATTAATTTGTTACTGTCCAATAGAAGAGAAGTAAGGTAAATGTTGAAAGTTTTTATTATTCTACATTGTCAACTGAGCAATTATTTATCAATCCTGACTTTTAATCGTTCTTTTGGGGTTTTCTGGGCTTGCTATCACTGGGAGAGAAGAACAGTAGAGTAAATCAGTTTGTTGGACGTCGTTACTGTCCAACG
>NW_017121646.1:0-249 GCF_001263275.1 Habropoda laboriosa | reverse complement strand
ACAACTTCGTTAATGACTTTTGGCGAGAAAATTGAATCGTGCCCGGCATGCTTTTTCAGCGGATCGAATCTTCGCCCGAGAAACATCTCCTGTTTCGCGTCGCTGCCTTAATCCTATTCGCTACATAGTCCACATTTGAATTTCAGATACAAGTTCTTTTTTTTATAGAAGGACGTCGCGCCGTTACGACGCAAGAAACGACGCTAGAGTGGAAAAGGGGCGAAGGAGGGTGGATTACTCGCACGGCGA
>NW_017121645.1:0-249 GCF_001263275.1 Habropoda laboriosa | reverse complement strand
TATTGTTTTCATCAAAGTTTCAGCTTTTCCGACGGATCGCATTCAACCGCACTCATTGCATACCTCTTCGATGTTTTTATACAATGAATCTTTAATTGATTCATGCCAGATTTTCGCTGTCGTTTTTATATCATTCGTTTGGATTCTTTTTTTTGAAATATTTTTTCAATAATTTATTTCCACTATTCTCTGTAATTTTTCAACTGTACAAGGTTAGATATACAATTGACAAGCTAACCTATATCTTCG
>NW_017121644.1:0-249 GCF_001263275.1 Habropoda laboriosa | reverse complement strand
CTATCGCTCTTATCGGAAGACCCTATAGTATCTCTCTTCGTCTCGTTTAATTCTCCAAAAGCAAGTTTTCCAAATCAACGTAATTTGATCGAAACATCAGCATTTATCGTTGTCGTTAAAATCTTTGAATTTCGTGCACCCACTTTAAAATTATTCCGCGCGCAATGGAACGAATAATTCTTGTAAAAGTACGTAGCAATTATATTAATTACAGGAGGTACTTAGGTATCACGCAACGAAACGAAGCAA
>NW_017121643.1:0-249 GCF_001263275.1 Habropoda laboriosa | reverse complement strand
TGCAATCCCTGTCTTCAACCCGAGCAATCAACATCGATGTAAATTGACAAGTGGTTCCAAACTTATATCCAGCAGCGCATCTCCGTGTACATACTTGGAGAAAACGCTCGAAACTTCCAGATAATTATTTCTCAATTTTCCCTTTTCTGTCTTTATAACTATATTCCCTCCCTTTTAGTCTTCCAGCAGGCTCTCTTTTATCCAATAAAATTTCAATCGACTCGACGAAGCAATCAGCCGACGAAAACT
>NW_017121642.1:0-249 GCF_001263275.1 Habropoda laboriosa | reverse complement strand
AGCTTAAATTTGTAAAGAAAAATCGTCTGAATTTGAAATAATAAAGAATTTTTAATATCCTTTTAAAGAAAAGAGTACAGATTCTTCCCTCAATTTTATGCAAAGCGCACAGTACAAGCAAACGATAAGTGTCCTAATACGATGTAGCGAAAACGAACGGATAGTTCACATGTGTCATATCAAATCTAATATCAACAACGTGACAGTGAACGGGTTAATCGAGGCTTTCCTTCCTCGAGGAAAGAGCAG
>NW_017121641.1:0-249 GCF_001263275.1 Habropoda laboriosa | reverse complement strand
TCTCGCGACTCGACACGCCATCAGACTTTTTCTTGCGGGACCACGTTAAATCTCTCGTTTGTTCCAACGAATGTCACAAACTGTTGTCGATCCCGAAGCAAACATCATTCGTATTATTGGTGAAGTGGCCTGATTTATGTGCCAGAGTTTTCGATAATTGGGTCTGTCGTATTCACTTCACCAAATGCAATCGTGGTGGTCATTTAACTCTCAGATGACGGATACAGGGTCATTTTGACCCAACGGTAC
>NW_017121640.1:0-249 GCF_001263275.1 Habropoda laboriosa | reverse complement strand
TTCATAGCGATCATATTTTGTCACAAGCGCGCCGTAGCGAAAAGGTTAAGAAGAGTTAATCCTGGTTTACTCTATGAAGATTTATGAAAAATTGATTATCTGTGAAAAGCAAGGGAAGACTATATTTCGAATAATTACTCTTCGAACTCTCCTTGATTAAGAAGAGTTAATCCTCGTTTACTCTATGAAGATTTATGAAAAATTGATTATCTGTGAAAAGCAAGGGAAGACTATACACCCAATTCTGTT
>NW_017121639.1:0-248 GCF_001263275.1 Habropoda laboriosa | reverse complement strand
AAATAATCCCAACAAATAATTGTTCCCAAAGGAATCTTGCCTTTTTTTGGTACCGTATACGAACGAGTGTCTTGTTTTTTCACTCGCTCAAACGGTTTCCGTGTTAATGTTAATGGAATCGAATTTACACATATAACGTCCCTCATGGAGATAGTATTCTTCGCGATATTCACGTAACGTACCGCTACGATACTCGTACTCTAAATGGAGTACGATTATGCTGTGCATTCTGGACATCGGCGTCGAAT
>NW_017121638.1:0-249 GCF_001263275.1 Habropoda laboriosa | reverse complement strand
GGCGTTCGCAGCCTCCTCCACAGCCAGTCGCTCCCTGGCTTCCCTCTCTTTCAGTTTTCGGGCATAGTCCCCGGTGGTCGTGGGACGGCCCCTACTGCGCTTACGGGCGGGGGGCTTTAATTCCCCCGCATCACCGTACTCGGACCCACTAGAGTCCTCAGGCTCCTCCACGTCGCTGGGCCTGGTCGAGCCCCCCACACCGGCGGACGACACCGATCCAGATCGAAGTCTGGACGGTGACATTGCCGT
>NW_017121637.1:0-249 GCF_001263275.1 Habropoda laboriosa | reverse complement strand
TTCTTGTGTCGTTTGTTTCCTGTTTTCTTGTTTGCGACATATTTTTGTGTACATTCAGCATAGAAATGAATTTTTTCTGAATTTTGGGAGAAAGAACGAAAACAGACCGATTACTGAAACAATTTCTGTTATCGTCGATAGCCTTTGGCCATCTTTCTGCGCGAATTTCGTCGCGATGGAAATTTGGGAGATTTCAACCTGGTAATTAGAAGAAAGCGACACGTTTTGTGTATATTTAGCGTAGAAATG
>NW_017121636.1:0-249 GCF_001263275.1 Habropoda laboriosa | reverse complement strand
TACCTTTCATATGAATAAGAGCAGTTTTTTAAAGTAAATATCAAATGTCCTTGAAATTCTTTGCAATTCTTATATAAAATTTGTACTCTTCAATTTTTATTACGAATCACCCCTTATCTAACACCTAAGACAGCTCTACAAGAATTTAAATTAAATTCCGTCCAATTCGTGTCTTGAATCACCATATTACAGTTTAACCTGTATAACAGTACCAATCTACGTACATTATATAACACTGTCACAGACACT
>NW_017121635.1:0-249 GCF_001263275.1 Habropoda laboriosa | reverse complement strand
ATTTGGTACACGAGAGATTGAGGAACAATATAAAGGAATAAACGACAATGATGCAGCTGTTCTCGAAATTTGGTTAAGTTAGGTTATGTTCGTGTGCAATTGGTAATCCCCAGGGACAATATAAACGAAGGGATTTTGTATCGAAGCAATGTAATGCGATGCAGCTATTCTCGAAATTTGGTTTCTATTTGAAAATGAAGTGTCTTTATGAACACGCGTTTAGTTGGACGAAAAATTGAGCTGGGTGAC
>NW_017121634.1:0-249 GCF_001263275.1 Habropoda laboriosa | reverse complement strand
GGAGCATTGTATTCCTCGCGTTAGTGTTCTGGACTTAAATTGTGCGTGTTAGTGATCATGAAAGTGGTCTAATAAAAAGAAAGCGAGAACTTCGAAATTCTTTAGGTGCATTCGATCCCTTAGATTGTCGGTAAAACAACCGTAAAAAAGTTTTGGCGCATCACCATTCGTTATCGGGAAATTAGCATTTCAACACTTTTCAAACCAGAAAACTATCTCGCTGCGTTAATAATTTGAAGAGATCCGACA
>NW_017121633.1:0-249 GCF_001263275.1 Habropoda laboriosa | reverse complement strand
GCTCTGAGCGTAGAGAGCAACGGTGACTAGAAGTTGCAGATCGAGAGGGAAACAGTGCGAGATAGAATGTTTCGAGAGATGTATAGATGCACGACTGATTCTTTTTACTCTTTTCCTTCGTCTTGGCGTCGAGCTAGAACGCCCAAGAAAGCCTGTTTCGGGCACGGGCAACCGCCGTTGCCCTCGGGCAGCGCTGCGGGCAAAGCTAAGGGCACGTGACGTAGACAGTAGTTAAAATGATGTGGAAAA
>NW_017121632.1:0-249 GCF_001263275.1 Habropoda laboriosa | reverse complement strand
TGGGAGAAGTTTACGTTGAGCTTAGTATATGTTTACGTTATGTTTGAGTTATGTTTGGCTTTACTTACTTAATCTCTCAGCAGTCATCATCCTTACTGCAGAACAACGTAAAATTAAGAAAAATAAATTTAAGCGGTTACCGATTAATTCGTTCATTGGTAAGTGAGCGACAACTAGTGTGAATCGCCCCTTTTGGGGCATCCAGAGCACTTTCGTTTTATATCTCCATTTAGCTCGTATCTACTCCCC
>NW_017121631.1:0-249 GCF_001263275.1 Habropoda laboriosa | reverse complement strand
GAACTATATAATGCATAAGTTTCATAAAGATCGACGATATTTATGTCCCGTGAAATATGTTCCGCATTCTCAACGTTGAGGAATGTTTTTGAACCCTTCAACAGGGATTTCCGCAAATAAAAAAAAATACGTGTCGAATATTTTTTTTGAGAACTACATCACACGTAAGTTTCATCAAGTTTAGTCATTTTCAACACTTTTTCAACACTGTTGAAGACATAGCGGCAGTGACGTAACTGTCACAATATT
>NW_017121630.1:0-249 GCF_001263275.1 Habropoda laboriosa | reverse complement strand
AATTTTATTTAATCTTGTAATGGAATGTTATTTAACGAATGAGCGTTTTGCAGAGGGAAGTGGGATGTGGTGTGTAAGGGATAAATAAATAGACTTCGATATGCTGTGAAAGAATGCTGTAAACATTGTAAACCACTTGTAAAATACACTTTGTACAATTATCTTACAATAAATCGTTGATTATTTTTAGTAATAATTGCAATACGTCATTTTTCTCGATGTCACGCCTTTCCTTGTATCCTGTGGTGG
>NW_017121629.1:0-247 GCF_001263275.1 Habropoda laboriosa | reverse complement strand
AGTAGTTCTTAGCGACTTTCACGTAACGCACCGGAACCTTACTCGTACTCTAAATGGCGTACGGTTCTGTTATGCATTCTGGACATCGGCGTCGACTATTCGAAATACGATGGTGGGGGCAAATACAGATATCTAAACATTTCGACTTTAAAAATAATTCCTAAAACTAAATGTGACCAACGATTTGTTACCATTTTTTAATATCGAATACAAATGTGTGCCAGGTTCTTCAATATCTCAAACGGAT
>NW_017121628.1:0-249 GCF_001263275.1 Habropoda laboriosa | reverse complement strand
TAGAAACAATTGTCGTGCGCGAACAATTTATCGCGTTGAACTTCCGAAATCTACCGAAATGTAAGAGATTTCTTTCATTAAATCATATACATTACGTATGTGTACAGAGTGTCCACATAAGTGTCTCCACGAAATTTCAAGGCTTCACTTGAATTTTACAAACAATTGTTTTGGATAAAATTTCAACTATACTTAAGTATACATAACTTTCGTAACCCAGAGTTTTCTGTTGTGTTACCTAATATTACC
>NW_017121627.1:0-249 GCF_001263275.1 Habropoda laboriosa | reverse complement strand
CAGAGAGCGTAGCAGAGGGCGAGACCATGCGCGAAACGAGGTTATTCTTATTTTGAACGAAGACTAGATATTGGCTATAATTTAGTATTATAAGGAACAGATGTTACTATGCAAAAAATTGATAATCTTAGAATTCCTCTTCGAATCATGTAAACTCCTTTCAGTCATTTTTTCTCACTTCCAATAGCAGTAGAAATAATTCAGGTGTTCGTTACAGGTGAGACACCCTGTTAATTAATCGTAAAGTGC
>NW_017121626.1:0-248 GCF_001263275.1 Habropoda laboriosa | reverse complement strand
AGGAAAAGAACTTCTATATCGTTGAACGGTGATTTTTAAGTAGCAAGATACTTTTATTTCACTTTTTATCTTTGAAACTTGAATGCACACATTGTTGCAGTCTCTATTCTCGAATGCAACATCGATGAAAACACTATTCCGAATGCAAAACGTTGTACGCGTTACTTTTGAACGTAAAATTGTTTGAAGCGTTACATTTAAACGCAAACACTGTTGAATCTCTATTTCTGATTGCAACATTATTAGAA
>NW_017121625.1:0-249 GCF_001263275.1 Habropoda laboriosa | reverse complement strand
GAATTGTATTTTATCAAGTTGAAACATTTATAAATTCTTACATAAAATCTAATATAAACTGTACGAAACACTTGTACAGGGAATAAATACATTTTTCAAATGTATGAGAACTTTACAAATTCATTTTCATCTAATATTACCATTAATATTACTTTTCATTTCCTATTTTACCAAATACCGTACACTCTCCAAACTTACAATTCTTTCTCGACACTTTACATGGTATTCGGTTACTTCTGGGAGAAAATT
>NW_017121624.1:0-248 GCF_001263275.1 Habropoda laboriosa | reverse complement strand
TCCCTGGCTCTCTCGGTCTCTCCTCGTCCCTCCCTATCTCTTTCTACCTCTCCTTGTCTCTCCTTATCCCTTTCTATCTTTCCTCATCTCTCCCTGTCTCCCCCTGTCTCTCCCTGTCTCTCCTCGTCTCTCCCTGTCTCTCCCTGTCTCTCCCTGTCTCTCCCTGTCTCTCCTCGTCTCTCCCAGTCTCTCCTCGTCTCTCCTTATACCCCCCAGTTTCTCTCCTCTTTTTCTCATATTTTCTCTTT
>NW_017121623.1:0-249 GCF_001263275.1 Habropoda laboriosa | reverse complement strand
ACTTATTAAAAGAGGCAAAGTATTTCTCACTTGTGAAAAGAGAAGAAATATTTCTTACTTATGAAAACAGAAAAGAACACGTATTTCTCATTTATTAAAAAAGAAAAAAATAGGTATTTCTCAGTTATTAAAAAAGAAGAAATATTTCTCACTTATGGAAGAAAAGAGTCGAGTCTAGGTCTATATAATTGGATATTTGGAATTTCCACGGAGCAAAAGGACAATTCTTTCGGCACGAAAATGTAACGA
>NW_017121622.1:0-248 GCF_001263275.1 Habropoda laboriosa | reverse complement strand
ACATCTATGAAGAATAATTGTTGCAATCGTACTGTGCAACGTTAGAAACCGGTATCGAATTTATCTTTAAGAAACTTTCAGTCATCGAGAACGAAAAAGAAATAAAATTGTAAATCCGTTGGAGAAGGGTTAATTTCTAAACGAGAAAATTAGCCCCATTCGTGACTAGACGGATGCAAATGTCCCACTTGAGTAATCAAACAAAAATTGATCTCAATTTAGCATCCACTGCAGTCGCGATTACCGAT
>NW_017121621.1:0-248 GCF_001263275.1 Habropoda laboriosa | reverse complement strand
AGCCACACCTTTGTATTCGGTACCACACGGCAACCGTGTGAGCTATTGAAAAAACAAACCACATCTTTGTATTCGGTACCAAAAAACGGTAAGATTTCGTTCGGAACATTTATTTGTTGGAATCATTTCTAACGACGATATATTTAATTATTTGTGTTATCCCCCACATCGTAGTTCTAAAATATGTCGCCGGCGTCCAGAATGCATGGCAGAACCGTACGCCATTTAGAGGAGGCGTATCGTCCCAG
>NW_017121620.1:0-248 GCF_001263275.1 Habropoda laboriosa | reverse complement strand
GTACGTTCCGCGACGTAAGTTTCATTCCAGGAAAACCGATTCTACTATACACACACACACAGTTGAGAATGGTAAATTGGATTTTTTCACCGCGGCACCTTTGATAAACGTCGTGTCCCGCTCCGGTAAAGAACGCACGTTGTAACGGGAAGGAGAGAAGGGAGAAGCGAGAAGGAGTCAAAGAGGGTCTCCTCTTGGCTTAGGATTTCCGATCGTAGCTCGACTGAATACTCGCGGAGACGCTTCGA
>NW_017121619.1:0-248 GCF_001263275.1 Habropoda laboriosa | reverse complement strand
TCACGTCCTCAAAATGGCGCACGGTTCTGCTATGCATTCTGGATGCCGGCGTCGAATTTTCTAACTACGATGTGCGGGAAAATTCAGATAATTAAATATTCCGAATTTAGACATAATTACAACAAATAAATAGAACCAACCAAATCTGACCTTTTGTTGGTACCGAATACGAAGGAGTGGTTTGTTTTTTCAATAGCACAAACGATGCCGGTGTTACCGTTAAACGATGCGAATATACACATTGAACG
>NW_017121618.1:0-248 GCF_001263275.1 Habropoda laboriosa | reverse complement strand
AAGCGGTCCGTTCCAAAACTGTGTTACACGTAGATCTTTCCAAAGCTGAGCGCCAATGTCCTCAAGTTGAAGGAGTTCAAGGAGCGTGAAGGTTCGGGAGAGAATGCAGAGGGTGCATGGTTAAGGAAGCAAGAGTGTGCAATGAGTGTCAATGTGGGGTAAGATTTGGAAGAGAGGAGAAGGTGTATAGTTAACGTAGACATTTCGGGCGTACCGACGACCAAACAATACACATATTACAGTAAAAA
>NW_017121617.1:0-248 GCF_001263275.1 Habropoda laboriosa | reverse complement strand
TTTCATCGGCTCCTTCGGATCTTTTGAACGTCGCTCGAGCAAAAAGAAAGAAAAAAAGCAACGTGATTAGCGAGAATTTTCTCTTATCGGTCGAGACCTCCTTTCGATGGAGAAAAGGAAACTCGAGGGAAAAGGGAATTCTAGGTGTTTTGCATGAAAAATTACAGGTGGCAATTTAATTGCTTGTTAAAATCTATGAAACAAAGTGAAGTATTGAGTAATTGATTGAAATAGCAGCGTTACGATTT
>NW_017121616.1:0-248 GCF_001263275.1 Habropoda laboriosa | reverse complement strand
CTGTTATTTGTGTAATTTTACCGACGTATTTATCGATAGGAGAAACGTTATTCTTGGTTGGACAGGTTCGCGAGGTAAATTTAAAAAGGTTAAAAGAAAGAACAGAAAAGAAAGCAAAAAAAAAAAGATATTTTTATACACGTTGTTGCTGATTTAAAGAAATCACAACGTTGATTCCTCTGATATATGTTTTCACTCGTTATCTTTACACATTAGCCATTTTGATGTTTTATCAATTGATTAAGACT
>NW_017121615.1:0-248 GCF_001263275.1 Habropoda laboriosa | reverse complement strand
AGATACACTACCAGCCAAATTTTCGAATCACTGTGCTGTGCAAGTTCCACAAAAATTTCGCGAAAAATATTAGCAATTTTAAGAATTCTTTAACGAATTGTTTATCTTTCAGACCAACTGAAATAAGGTAAAGTGCTATTGATCTCCACAACACCAATTTCAAATTTGTAAAGAATTAGTAGCGAATTCAACGTTGATGCAAATTGGCAAGTGATTCCAAACATTTTGACGGTAATACAGGTGTCTGT
>NW_017121614.1:0-248 GCF_001263275.1 Habropoda laboriosa | reverse complement strand
ACCTTTCTCTTTGTTACTTGCTTTCGAACATTGTTGAAATATATAGTCATTATGGTTACAATGTTTACAAGTAACGAAAATGATGAAAGAAGACGAAAATGATTACAATTAATTTTTATAGAAATGTTTAATTCAACAAATATTACATATTTAATTCTCACAGTCGTTCACAAATCTTTCCCATTAAATGTGACATGCAACCTACTATATACCACAACAATATAACAAAACAATATCGTACATATGTA
>NW_017121613.1:0-248 GCF_001263275.1 Habropoda laboriosa | reverse complement strand
GAACTCGATTTCTGGAATGGAGTTTAGCATATTTTGCGAGTTTCCTTTTATCGCTTTAATTGAATCAAAATGGTGTCCTAGTAGTGGAAGATTCAGTCTGGGGAATAGGAAAAAGTTGCAGGGTGCTTTGGGGATAATGTTAGCCGAGTTGTTGGCCAAAAAGTGCGCAATCCATGAGTTTTCATATAAATTGAGTCATTTTTGAAGATCGAATCACGCAAAGATCTCTTAACACCCAAGTCGAATTT
>NW_017121612.1:0-248 GCF_001263275.1 Habropoda laboriosa | reverse complement strand
GAATGAATTCAGATCAATTAGCGGCTCGTCACAATCACTGTGCCGACTTGTTGCTCTCACAATAAGCGTGGCTGTTAGACAGCGGTTCTCAAAGCGAGAGTATCGATCAGTCGTAGACCTCCAACTGGCACGTTCGAGTCTACTTCTCTGTTTTCACAAAGGTACCTGTTTGTTTCTTGGGAATAGTTACAGCAATACCGAACATTTCTTTTCCAATTTGTTTGCTTGTTTCTTTTTTTTTTCTATCC
>NW_017121611.1:0-248 GCF_001263275.1 Habropoda laboriosa | reverse complement strand
AAAGTTTTTATTCCTGCAATAAAACTTGAAAAAGGTGTGTTCTAAAAACATTCTTATAAATCCCCGAGAAAAAGTTGAGAGAATCGGTAAATTTCTCAGTATCCACGGAGAATTGATCGATTCCATTGAAGAAGACAAGAAGAAATCAGAAGTTAACCTAGAAAAGCTCGGTGCAACACGGCCATATCAAAGGTCACCGCTCCCGTATTAATCTTTCCTTCTTATATTCGTCCTCTCCACGTTCCCGA
>NW_017121610.1:0-248 GCF_001263275.1 Habropoda laboriosa | reverse complement strand
CCGGATATCGTTTACGTTCCCGTACGTACGTAAATCCAGGTAAAAACTATCAATTAACGTGGTACAGGTACGAAAAACTCACCGAGCGTCCTGTTTTTTATCCGTGCCTACACCTGTTGAAACGAATGTTCAACAAACTGAATCAGAGGGATAACGTTCGATCTCACGGTCAAGAAGGAATTTTGCAACTTAGTGTATGGACGATTACGGTAGAAAATAACTACTTCGAAAGGTGTAATTCGATCAAT
>NW_017121609.1:0-248 GCF_001263275.1 Habropoda laboriosa | reverse complement strand
TACTTCGTGCTGTTGCGTCGTTGTGTTTAGGGTTTGGATGGTGCAAAAGTGCAAATGTGCAGAGTAGTTAAAGGGTTACAGGATATTTTTTTACTTTGTTCGTGAGAAGAAAAGTTATGGTTGATTTCAATTTTATATTTTGGTGGGAGAAGTTAGGAATTTGATAAAAAAATAAAATGTATAGATGTAGTAACTTCCAAGTCACATGACGTTACGGAGGAATAATTTTTGTAACGTAGTTTCAGAAT
>NW_017121608.1:0-248 GCF_001263275.1 Habropoda laboriosa | reverse complement strand
ACCGTGCGAACTGACAGAACTTTCAAGAACTCTCTTTCTCTTCCTTTCTCTCTCTCTCTTTTTCTCTCCCTTTTCTCTGTCTTTCTCTCCCTTTTCTCTGTCTTTCTCTTCCTTTTTCTCTCTCTTCTTCCTTTTTTTCTCTCCCTTTTTCTCTTCCATTTTTTCTCCCTTCTTCTCTCTCTTCTTCTCGCCTTCTCGCTCTTCGCCTCGTCTCAAAGGTCGTCAGAAGCGTCCAGAAAGTCATTGTC
>NW_017121607.1:0-248 GCF_001263275.1 Habropoda laboriosa | reverse complement strand
ATGCTAATTACCGCTGTACGGACAGGTGTTCGGCCTTCTCGAGAGGACTCGGATCGTTTGGGTGGAGCGCGGTGAACTCGGGTCACGAAACAAACGGTCAACGACACTCTCTCTTTAATTAAAGCAACGAGGAAGAAAAATATTCGAAACGATTCGGTATGAATTACGGCCGTTTAAAAGTATCGCGCGCGTAACTTCCGTCGAGCCATTAAAATTGCAAATGATAATAAGGAGACCTCGTTATTCGT
>NW_017121606.1:0-248 GCF_001263275.1 Habropoda laboriosa | reverse complement strand
GCGCGGTTGACTAAGTGTTAAGTATTTTATTTGAAATGTACTTCAAAGGATAGTTGGTTGACGTGAAGCAATGCAAACAATTGCTTCGTTACATGCATATGACCCTGTTTTCTAACAGTTGGACTTTTTTGTTATAAAAAGGGGTCACATATGTACGTGTAACGTTGCTTATCTAAGTAAAAAAGAAATATTGCGAAATGTAGTACATATTTAAACTGGCAATTTAAGAATATCGAGTGTGATTCAAC
>NW_017121605.1:0-248 GCF_001263275.1 Habropoda laboriosa | reverse complement strand
TTCTCCCTGTATTATAAATATTTTTGTTATTTTAATGATAAAAAAGCTTGCGTGAAAAGATTTTAGTATCGGGTCAAATTTGACCGGATCAATTCCATCTCAACCCTTATTTCTCCAAGTTTGTCCCTGTTGATTGTGTTGCGATATTATTCTCTTGGACGGTGACTTGCCTTGCTTTAGAAACGCAAGCCTGTCTATCGGATAGGATGACGTGTGAGTGCAATGACACTACACCTTTTTGTTAACTT
>NW_017121604.1:0-248 GCF_001263275.1 Habropoda laboriosa | reverse complement strand
TTTTATTAAGTGTCCCAGTATTTGTGTAATAGAGTAACTGGACATAATTTCCATTAATTTGTAATCCTAAAGTACAATAAATGTCGTTTCATAACAAAGAAGAATTAATGGAAATACTAAGCTTCGTATAGTGTCCGAATATTTTTGGGAGTAACTGTATATAGGCCTGCAATTAACCTTTTCCATTACTCTTATTTCACGTTAATTAAATGCAATTAAATATTTTCGATTAGGAGAAAAAATGAGTA
>NW_017121603.1:0-248 GCF_001263275.1 Habropoda laboriosa | reverse complement strand
TCGCTCCGCGCTCGGATGCAACATCGCGACTCATTTGTTTTCCACGGATTTCCTCGATTGCCTTATATGGTCGAGAACTGCGATTTCACCACCATATGTATAAGGCTGTCAACGAATTTTGGGAGCCTTGACGACGTCGGATCGCATACACACGCACACAACTCCATGCTCTCACGCATCTCAAGCGAACACACACCCATGCCGCGACTTACATATGTGTACAGCGACTCTATAATTGTTAAAAAAAA
>NW_017121602.1:0-248 GCF_001263275.1 Habropoda laboriosa | reverse complement strand
ATTACAGCGAAGAAAAGGTGTCACAGCACTATGAATAATGGGAAATTAATTTTTTATTCAGCTTGTACGCCTGGGAAATAATTGAACGAAAGACAAAATTGCTGAGAAGCTGAGAAAAATGTGAGTTAAAGAGGTATTTTGAATTTTCAAAAAATAGTCCTTCGGATTTGTTGGAATTTGTAAAGTTAACTTAGATCTTGAATCTTTGAACGCGTTTTTCTCGAAACGGTTCACACGATATCTAGAGC
>NW_017121601.1:0-248 GCF_001263275.1 Habropoda laboriosa | reverse complement strand
ACACACCTACTGTACAGAGATGGAAAAAATGCTAGCAAGAAGACACAGGGGTAAGAGAGGTAAGAATTTCTTTCGCTTCTATTGACTCTACCTGTAACGCTCCTAAAGCCATCGTCTTAAGATGTTTGGCTGCAAATGGAAAGTGATACCATGCAGAGATGAAAAGTTGGCTAGCGCAGAGAATGCAGGTCTGATTGGGCCATATTCCCATAGGCCCACCTTCTCGAGACTCTTTTAATTTCCGTTGC
>NW_017121600.1:0-248 GCF_001263275.1 Habropoda laboriosa | reverse complement strand
TTTATTACGAAGAGCGTTACTAAATTATTCCGTTGGCTTGCCAGAACTTCACCTGCAAAAATGTCATGGCCGGCATCAATCTGCCTAACGTAACCTGTTTTCAGCTTACTAAAGGTGGGGACAGCGGTTAAGACTTTGGTCCGTGGAGGTAGGTCATGCGAGGAAAAGGTGCAAGGAAAAGACTCCTCCTCTCCGAACTCTAGCACACTTGGTAAATTTTTTCTGAATGTTAAGGTAGTTTTTTGTTT
>NW_017121599.1:0-248 GCF_001263275.1 Habropoda laboriosa | reverse complement strand
TTTGGTTATTTTGGGGAATTTGAGTGTTAGAATGTTCTGAATTTGTAAATTTGAAAATTCAGAATGTCAGAGAACGCGGAAATTCAAAACTTCAGCGAATTTGAAAATTCGAAAATCCGCAAATCGAAGCAGTTATATTTCTCCCTCCGTTCGCCGAGCAAACTCAATAGACAGATTCCCGAATTCCCCCGATATCAATCATCAACGCTCGCTCGCGAGCCCTCGTCCTCGTCCGATTTCCCCAGCCC
>NW_017121598.1:0-248 GCF_001263275.1 Habropoda laboriosa | reverse complement strand
AAACCCGTGTATTTTTATCTTTAACGGTTCTGGAATTAAAGCTTGTCTAGGAATTGTAATGCGGTTCATTTCTTTAAGTTCTTTGCGAAACATATTCCATTGGGAGAGTAGATGCTGAAGAAACGACGCATC
The DNA here is from genome assembly GCF_001263275.1 of Habropoda laboriosa. Classification (NCBI taxonomy): domain Eukaryota; kingdom Metazoa; phylum Arthropoda; class Insecta; order Hymenoptera; family Apidae; genus Habropoda; species Habropoda laboriosa. Next base: position 116 of record NW_017121598.1, on the reverse strand, counting down.
CCAAGAGACACGAAGTTGCCATAATTCTTGTAAAATTATTTTTGCCTGAATCGTGGCCGGTTCAATTGATCCGAGAGGATAAAATTTTGCGAAATATCAGAGAAAATTGTGCGTTT
>NW_017121597.1:0-248 GCF_001263275.1 Habropoda laboriosa | reverse complement strand
TTTACAAGACGGGCGCACAATTAGAACTGCCTACAGAACGTGGTGACAGCGTGCACATTTATATCTGGGGTGTTCGCAGGCACCCCCAAACCATATTTAGCGGACGTGTGAAAAACTGAAAAACTAAAGTCAGAGCAAAAATACTCCTTTTGTCACATCCTAACCATATTCTCCATCGGTGTGACTTATAAAGCAAAGGGTTAAAGGGATCAGATTGTGCAAAAAATTTTGCACACCTGTAGATTACT
>NW_017121596.1:0-248 GCF_001263275.1 Habropoda laboriosa | reverse complement strand
AACATCTCGAAAATATGTCCACGAAGATTTAAAGCTTAATTCTGAAAATTGACAGAGACATATACCTTCAAAGGAAGCGGTTTCATATAGTCTTAAACTGTAGTTAGAACTTTAAACGCGTTTCTTTCGAAACAGCATTTTTGAAACTGGCTGACATGATTACCAAAAAACCATCGAAATTTGTCAGGTGTAGTCAGTAGATGTTGCTTTATCGTCTGAATTAGAATTGCGCAAGTGTTTTCAAAATT
>NW_017121595.1:0-248 GCF_001263275.1 Habropoda laboriosa | reverse complement strand
GACTCACTAAAAAACTCCATTCGATCGCTGTACGTGATTAGTATTAAATTTAACAAACTAATACATCTCGTCGTCAGTGAGAAAAAGGCAATTATAAAATAAAGCAGCGCATAATATCTGAGGAAACACTCTGGCAAATTCGAAGATAAGACGAGACAATTGATTAGCAAATCCACCTTTCGTCAGAACACTCCCGCTTAAATAAACGCAAATTTTTCAATCGCCCCCTTTTCAATATCACGTCTACG
>NW_017121594.1:0-248 GCF_001263275.1 Habropoda laboriosa | reverse complement strand
GCGTACCAGTTGCTCACAGCTCGTTTCCGATTCGAGCTAGCAAGCTGACCGTCTAATCGTTAACATTGTATACACAAATAATATCGGCAGAATTATCTAGGCTACCACATAACAACGGTCTTCTGTGTAGTTTTTTCCTTCCACTGGCTGCGGCATCCGTGTCAGAGCTCGGAGACATTTCCTCGGTGTCTTTGGTGCTGGGATTGGACGACTGGCACGCTTCGTTGTTTAATGTAAACTCGCTCGAA
>NW_017121593.1:0-248 GCF_001263275.1 Habropoda laboriosa | reverse complement strand
AACTATATATTTCGACTTTAAATATATTCCAAACAAATATTTGTTCCCAACGAAACCTTACCGTTTTTTGGGACCGAATACAATGCTTGGGTTTGATATTTCATTAGCTCAATCGGTTCGCGTGTTACTGTTGAACAAAGGGAATTTACACCTAAAACGTCGGTTAGGCGATAGTAGTTCTTCGTAACATTAACATAACATAATGCGGCAATTGTCGTACTCTAAACGGCGTACGATTCTGCAGTGCA
>NW_017121592.1:0-248 GCF_001263275.1 Habropoda laboriosa | reverse complement strand
CACACCACCTCTCTGGGCCTTCATCAGCCGAGTGTGAAATCCACTTTTCGTGGTCGTTAGCCGTGGTTAGGCTCGTCGAGACGTCCTCTTCTACGCTTCTGCAGCACAGTTACGTCCGGTCGAATTTCACGCGTTCCGCGTGATTTACTTTGGCACACGTCACGTGACGGCACGTACGGATACAGCGAGGTAGAAAAAAGTGAGGAGTAAGATAGGTGTAATAACGATAGTTCGATAGGAGAACGGAA
>NW_017121591.1:0-248 GCF_001263275.1 Habropoda laboriosa | reverse complement strand
TCGTAAATCCATCTTGGCTGAAACTCTAACACTACCTTCTTCTACCCTCATTTGAGCATGGGAGAAGTGCAATAAAGTATTATGTTTCCGGTGACAGAGTTTACAGCCAGGGGCATAGCATTTATTAGTGGGGTGATTAGCGCATGTATAAATACTGTGAGTACCTATAAATTGTGTACCTATATTGAGTACCTATAAATGATTGAGTGCAATGACTCGATGATTTGCCCACTTCATTGGCATGTTTA
>NW_017121590.1:0-248 GCF_001263275.1 Habropoda laboriosa | reverse complement strand
TATTTTCAACATTCATCTTAAACTAAATGGTAAATATAAACATGTTTCCTACCTTAGATCGATATCCAAAGAAAGAAAATTACCTAAATAAACGCAAATGCCTAAAAATTCAGGTTGTATCTTCACAGACGAAAGTCGACTTTACTGATAATTTATGAATGACCCTTCCATTCTGTCAGCAGATGGAAATTTCCCAAGACACGCCGGAGCGCAAAGAAGGGGGAAAACGTTCAATTCGCCACGCAATC
>NW_017121589.1:0-248 GCF_001263275.1 Habropoda laboriosa | reverse complement strand
CGAATGAGTGGGTGAGAAGGATAGAGAGTGAGTGAGTGGGTGAGCGAATGAGTGGGTGAGCGAATGAGTGGGTGAGCGATTGAGTAGGTGAGCGATTGAGTGGGTGAGCGAAAGAGAGGGTGAGCGAATGAGTGGGTGAGCGAATGAGTGGGTGAGCGAATGAGTGGGTGAGAAGGATAGAGAGTGAGTAGGTGAGTGAGTGATTGGGTGAGTGAATGAGTGGGTGAGTGAGTGAGAAAGAAGGACAG
>NW_017121588.1:0-248 GCF_001263275.1 Habropoda laboriosa | reverse complement strand
AATTTTTATTCAAACAGTTATTGAAATACTTCTCCGGAAGTATCGTTGTTCGTTGAAGCTGCCATTGTTCCGATATTTGAATGGGAACAACAAAATTTCGAGGAAATCGCCGGGAGAGAAAATTTCTGCTTTCAACAAACTCCGCGTTAGAGTTCGTACTTTTCACAGGATTTCGCGTTTCTTCACGCCACTTCCGGTCGTTCCATTCCACCTCCACCACGCGTCGGATTATACTCACGAGAAACTCA
>NW_017121587.1:0-248 GCF_001263275.1 Habropoda laboriosa | reverse complement strand
CTGTTTATTGGGATTTTACATTCGTGTTTTTTGTACGTATTTTGTGTCTAGATTTTTCCCCAGTCAATATAAACTGTGAAGTATACACGAAAATAAAACCCCAACCCAATATAATAGTAACGCGTGTGTTGGTTTACATTGTCCATCTGTATGTAGAGACGTTCTGAATATATCATAATATCTGGAAAATATTATACATACTCTATCTTCCTTTTGAATATAGCAAACTGTTGACATTATTTAAACAA
>NW_017121586.1:0-248 GCF_001263275.1 Habropoda laboriosa | reverse complement strand
AACGAAATGAATCGACAATCGAGCTGGAGAGTTTCTGAGACGAAGACAGGGGGATCTTCAGACTATCATATTTTTTGTTACGGTATTACTGCTTTGCGAAGGTTAACTTGTGAAAATCTTAGAACAGGTGAAGGAGGGAATTGTGTTTGATGACGATAATATTCGATTATATTTGCTCTTTATGCAAATATAATGTAAATTTGATAACGAAGGTCAGCGGCAGGTAAGTTGCGTCGACTGTTAATTAA
>NW_017121585.1:0-248 GCF_001263275.1 Habropoda laboriosa | reverse complement strand
GGGTGAGGAAAAGCAGGCCATCAAATTATCTTCCCTAGGTTACAGTGGTACGAGAAAATTTTTATACGTAATTTAAATCGTTTCAAAGGGCGAGTAACATGGAAGCCAAATTTTGTTATATATGCCTTTTCTTTCTTCAAAATCACCTACGTTTCACTGCATATTGCAGCAGACATTGATGTGCCATTTCTACATGCATAATTATATGTAGGAACCGACGGAAAAATTTTGAAGGACCCAATGGGAAT
>NW_017121584.1:0-248 GCF_001263275.1 Habropoda laboriosa | reverse complement strand
GAATATCCATTAATCGAGTGTCGATATATTGATATCGAAAATTCCGAAAATTCGAAAATTCCACCAATTTCTACAAGGTAAGCAATCACTTCACGTGATTTGTGCCACGATTTCCAGAACACCCTGTATGTGAGAGTTCGCACAACTTCGTTGACTTCACGATGGAACAGAAAGACAAGGAAAAGTTGCTCAGGTTTGAATGGGTTAAAGAGATGGCGGTGACACGAAGATTACAGAAGAGCCTTGGT
>NW_017121583.1:0-248 GCF_001263275.1 Habropoda laboriosa | reverse complement strand
ACATTCTAATAATCTCATCCAGCCTTTGCGTACAGAAATATCATAACATTAAATACAACAAAACTATAACACTAAATGAGAAAGGGTTAAGAAAAACAATTTCGCCCATAATCATTGCCGATTAGTTAGCATTATGCATGAGCACGTTTTCCATAAAGTTGTTTTGAAAATAATTTACATTAGCGATTTACACCGAACACAAACAATGTAATACATCAATTCTGTTCTCCTTAATTAATACGATTTAA
>NW_017121582.1:0-248 GCF_001263275.1 Habropoda laboriosa | reverse complement strand
AATGCATCGAAGTTCTAATCTCATTCGACTAAAAAGCAACTACACGTAGCTTCTCAGCCGCTGTAGTTGAGAATATTCGACATCCTCCAGGTAGACGTGCGAAAAAACGATCACGAATCAGTCCAAAAGGCAGCCATGCGCGTCAAAAAGTCTTTGTCGCGGTTTCCGAAGCTGTAACAGTCGGACTCCTCGTTTTTCTCGTCTCCCCGGTCTTCCACGTAACTTCCAGGAATCCCCGCGGTATAACG
>NW_017121581.1:0-248 GCF_001263275.1 Habropoda laboriosa | reverse complement strand
TTTCACGTGTATTTCTCGCTATAAACCGTGCAAAATGAAAGAATCACATCGTAACCGCAAATGAATACCCTAAACTTCACTAATTACACACCAATATAACCGAGCAAACGGCCAAAGAAGGTGGAAAGACAATAACCTAATAATTCAGTCGACCGAATCCCAACAATGCACGTTGGCTACCCCCTCCACTCTGCTCACAGCAGCGAACTTTCCGGTAGGTTCGACGCGAGCGCCCCCGCTAAGCGTTA
>NW_017121580.1:0-248 GCF_001263275.1 Habropoda laboriosa | reverse complement strand
ATCGGTTTTTCAGCCGTGTGGCGGGCTAATGAAAATTCGCGTTAATAGCGGGGACACATGAACTGTATCTTTATTCCTCTCTCTCTCTCACTTTCGGTGGATATCTTCTTTTTTTTTTTTACTGTTTTTCGGGTTAATTGAAGTGGAGGGATTGTTACGAGCGTTTGACGACTGCTTTTTAATTCTGTCTGTTGCTCTTTGACGGTCGGATCGTTTCAGTCGCTCTTCTGTGGTTATTTCACCGTCTT
>NW_017121579.1:0-248 GCF_001263275.1 Habropoda laboriosa | reverse complement strand
GATTGGGGATGTGAGCAGGCCTTGATCTGGAGGTTTGTGTTACTTCTCATTTGTGAAGGAGTTCGATATGTAGAAATAAAGTGTTTCAATTTGTTGGAATCCAAGGATACTATTATTACCGATTGAGGATGCAGCGATGGACCTCTGATTTGTTTGTTTTCTATTGTGGAAACTGGTTAATTGGATGTAATTTTTAAAGGTATTTTAAAGAATCATGTGAAATTTACTGTATCTTATTGTTTATTGCT
>NW_017121578.1:0-248 GCF_001263275.1 Habropoda laboriosa | reverse complement strand
CGTTATAGCACTAATTATAGTTTGCCAATTTTTTGAGTTTCTATTTTCTATGAAATTTTCAAGATTTTTGTTACAAACAGCCTCCGATCTTTTTAACAAGTGCTCCCTAAAAATCTCTGATCTGAAAAGAGTTGAAGGGTCGATTCTATTGCTTCTGCTTTGTCCTTAATGTTTCACCTTTCAGTTGCCATTTCAGTGACTCGTTATAGCACTAATTATATTTCGCCAATCTATGAAATTTTCAAGAT
>NW_017121577.1:0-248 GCF_001263275.1 Habropoda laboriosa | reverse complement strand
ATTACGGATCGAGGATAAATTCGATCTTAATTGCGGACACGTACCGAGTCAAATGAATTCCGTTCGTGAATCGTTAGCGATTCAGAACAAGATGTACACACATGTTGCATATCGAAGCGAAGCTTGGAAAGCGTGGAAATTCAAGCGTTTTTTTTTTTTCTATTTCGTATGGAACACGACGAGAAACGATAAGAGAGAAAGAAAATGACGGAGTGAAAACTCGTTAACAAGCAGAGAGGAGGCATCGA
>NW_017121576.1:0-248 GCF_001263275.1 Habropoda laboriosa | reverse complement strand
AGCAGAATCGTACTCCATTTAGAGTAAGATTATCGTACCGGTACGTTACGTGAAAATCGCTAATAAATATTATCTCCAAGCGCGACGTTATATGTGTATAATCGCTTCGTTTAACTGATACACGGGAACCGTTTGAGGTAATGAAAAAACAAACCACAAATTTGTATTCAGTTCTAAAAAAAGGGAAGATTTCTTTTGTCACATTTAGTTTTAGCAATTATTTTTGCGTCGAAATATATAATTATCGG
>NW_017121575.1:0-248 GCF_001263275.1 Habropoda laboriosa | reverse complement strand
GCCGGCATGGGCAAATAAATGACTTAATTTCACGAAAAATTCGACGACTCTCACACCTGGACATCACATGATCTAAGATAATAAACAGACCTTCGACATCACCAAGCAATATAACAAATGTAAGAACAAATTCTCCACTTTCTCACCACCACCAGGCACACCCCAAACACACCGAAAAAACCAATCACCGCACACTTCCACCACCTATGACACCTTCACACCACCAATCACAACACACACGTAGTTTA
>NW_017121574.1:0-248 GCF_001263275.1 Habropoda laboriosa | reverse complement strand
CAGTTACTAGTTAATGAAATAATCACCGGAAATAATCGAGATTATTTTGAACCGTAAAATTGTATTGCACATTTTCCAAACAAACGTTGAATTCCTTCAAATTGAATTTACACCTAATGCAAACCTACGACTACTCTTTGAAAGCGTTTCATTCTCTATCCACCCACGACTCCGTCGAAACGATTTCGAAGCATCCAACAACGTTTCTCCCTGACAAACATTTGTCGCCAGTATTGAAGCAGGAGATC
>NW_017121573.1:0-247 GCF_001263275.1 Habropoda laboriosa | reverse complement strand
CTATGCATTCTGGACATCGGCGTCGAATTCTTTCTCTACGATGGTGGGGGCAAATACAGATAATTAAATATTTCGACGTTAATAATAATTCCTATAACTAAATGTTCCCAACGAAACCTTACTTTTTTTTGGGAGCGAATACAAAATTGTGGTTTCTTTTTTCAATAGCTCAAACGGTTACCGTGTTACTGTTAAACTAAGCGAATATAGACATATAACGTCGCGGTTGGAGATAGTAATTCTTCGT
>NW_017121572.1:0-248 GCF_001263275.1 Habropoda laboriosa | reverse complement strand
ACTTCCTAGTCGAAAATCAGCAAACATCGTTGAACAATCTTTGCACGGTGCAATCTTGCGAATCAGAAAAAATTCCATTTTTACTTCCACTCCGAAACCGCCCTTGCACCCAAAATGTAATAGAATATCCTTTAAGAGGAATCGTTCGCCGATAATACAACAGTTTCTTCAACCACAAGAGAGAAAAAAAAAAGGGAATGGAAAAAACGAAGAGAGAGGAGGGGAAAAAATCGAATCTCCCGAAGCAA
>NW_017121571.1:0-248 GCF_001263275.1 Habropoda laboriosa | reverse complement strand
CGTATGCAAAAAATCGACGTTGAAAAGTCCTACAGTTTCTTTATAAAAAAAACCTCAAGATGATGTGAGAAACGACAGTCTAGACTAGGCTACCCGTTTAATTAAGCGTATTAACTTTCGTTACACTTAATCTTGTGAGAAAGATCCGATAATTAAATGTCCAGAGCTACATCAGGACAGAAACCGGTATACAAATGTGTCTCGCTACGAATAAACCCGGGGAATAGTTATTTATACCGGTGAATGGG
>NW_017121570.1:0-246 GCF_001263275.1 Habropoda laboriosa | reverse complement strand
AAACTCAAACGGTACCGGTCTTACTGTTAAACGAAGCGAATATACACATATAACGTCGCGCTTGGAAATAGTATTACTTCGCGATATTCACGTTACGTACCGGTACGATACTCGTACTCGAAATGGAGTACGATACAGCTATGCATTCTTGACATCGGCGACGAATTTTGGAAGTACGATGATGGGGGCAAACACCGATAATTAAATATTTTGATTTTAAAAATATTCCCTCTAAATATTTGTTCT
>NW_017121569.1:0-248 GCF_001263275.1 Habropoda laboriosa | reverse complement strand
ATACTTTTAGCTGAAGGAATTATTTTTAAAGTCGATATAATTAATTATCTGTATTCGACCCACCATCGTAGTTCGTAAATTCGTCCCCGATGTCCAGAATGCATAGCAGAAATATTCTCCATTTAGAGTACGACTATCTCCGCAGTGTGTTATGTGAAAGTCGCGAAGAAATACCATCCCCAAGCCCGACGTTATAGGTGTATATTCCTTTCGTTTAACAGTCACACGGCAACCGTGTGAGATATTGA
>NW_017121568.1:0-248 GCF_001263275.1 Habropoda laboriosa | reverse complement strand
TTTATTCTTATTGTAAATTTCCAAAGATTGTGTAGAGTGACGATTGCCGGAGTTTAAAAGAACCGGGAGGGAGGAAGTTGTGTAACGGGAGGGAGGGACTTTGACGGAATTGCCGGAGTTTCAAAGATAGTGTACGGTGCGCAGAAGTTTCAAGTTTCTATGAGATAGAACTGTCGATAGGAACCAAAAAAAAAATTAAAAACATTGTTAGGAAGCTAACGTTTACAAACTGCTCAGAAATGTCGGGG
>NW_017121567.1:0-248 GCF_001263275.1 Habropoda laboriosa | reverse complement strand
TGCAAAGTGTTCTGTCATTTTCTCCAGCACTGTACAAGTGTCTGGTCAATTAGCGATGAAAAGAAAATATTAATAATTACTACTGCATTTGTTTTTTCTTTCAATTTTACAATTTCTAGCTTTCATTTTTAAGTGTTAATAGCACACATTCTTTATATTGTGACATGTTCACTAAATTTGTTTTTTTTCAATTTTACAATTTTTAGCTTTTGATTTCAAGTGTTAGTAACGGAAATTCTTTCTATTGT
>NW_017121566.1:0-248 GCF_001263275.1 Habropoda laboriosa | reverse complement strand
CTTTGCAATGCTACATATATCCATACAAATTCACGATAAATTTAGCTACTGCTGTTGTTGCTTACTATATCAACAAATGTTTGTTCGTCAATATTCATAATTGGAATAAAACAAAATATAAACTATAATTGAAACAACACTTGATAAAAGTATTATATAACACCTGCTATACTACGTTAATGCAAATTTATGCCTTTTATTTCCATTAGTACGTGAGTTGACGTCAAAAGCGTAAGTTATGCGGTTGG
>NW_017121565.1:0-248 GCF_001263275.1 Habropoda laboriosa | reverse complement strand
CTTATGGAAAAGAACCACGAAATCTATGTTACGAATTGCAACTCTTAATTTCGACGAAGTTCTTCCTAATTTTATCACAACAACGATCAATTTCTATTCGCAACTTGCTCAAAGTTATTTCCCCCTGATTACGCGTAATGTCTACATAGGAAACAAGAGTGCACGGGGTTCCAGGAAGCCGATTCGCTGAAATCCTTCCACTCGAAACCGTCCAGCCTTCTAATACCCTCACGCCATGTGCAAGTTAC
>NW_017121564.1:0-248 GCF_001263275.1 Habropoda laboriosa | reverse complement strand
CACCCTTGTTGCAAGAGCTTGGACACACTAACGCGGGCGACTGACGCTAATTTTTTAACCACGATTGCAAAATTTCTTACTTTGGCCGTATTGTTTTAAAATTGCAGGTGCAAGTGCGTGAAGGATAGGATTAAATATTAAATTAAGTGCACCAAAAGGCTTGAAAAGTACGGTGCGAGCGAATGTTCAAAGCGTCGATAGTAACCAAAGGGTTAAAAATCGTAGAATAACTCTTGACGTTCCCTTTT
>NW_017121563.1:0-248 GCF_001263275.1 Habropoda laboriosa | reverse complement strand
TGGCGTGCTAACAATCGTTAAACACACCGAGCCATTTTAGTCGATGGATAAATAAAAAGTTCTTGAAAAATAATAATTCGGTCACGAAAGGGTTAAATGCCAAAACAATAACGGTGAAGTATACTAGCATTTTCAAATCTACGTGTAGTAATATACAATACAAAAAAGATTATATCTGTACCTGACTAATTAGCGCAAAGAAGGAAAGTATCATTAGTGAAGACAATGATAAATAATAGAATTCCCAA
>NW_017121562.1:0-248 GCF_001263275.1 Habropoda laboriosa | reverse complement strand
TCTTTTCTTCGAAAGCAATTGATTGTTCCATCTTGCGCATGCATGCATATACGCGCGTGTGTGTGTAGAGGAAAGTGAACGAACGATGGGCGAGAATTGTGGTAATTAGGAGGACCGACGAGGATGAATCGTATCGAAGCATTCTTTCTTCTCTCTTTTTTTATTAACAAATGACCTAGTCTTTCCTTGAGCATTTTAAGCTGAACCCATTTCCTGACCTTTTTCCTAACCTCAACTTCCAATTCAAA
>NW_017121561.1:0-248 GCF_001263275.1 Habropoda laboriosa | reverse complement strand
GTTACAATATAAATTGAGGCTGTGTAAAGGAGTATTCGTTTCTTCACCCATCTCAGATCTTTCTTCTCTTCTGTACAAGATCCAAAGAGTTCCACAGCTGAATGAAAAGGATTATCTACTAAGCCAGAATGGAGTATCTTGCAAAATTCTCAACGTGTCTCGGGATAATCCTGATTTCATTGATGACTTGATAATGACAGATGAGATCCACTTTACCGGTTCTGTTCATAAACAAATGGTCAGATTTT
>NW_017121560.1:0-248 GCF_001263275.1 Habropoda laboriosa | reverse complement strand
ATTTTTTAATTTCTCATAATTGAAAAATGAATCATCAGACGCAATTTCGTTACTCTCAACCGAGAAAAGGGTTAAAGCTAGCAAAAAATAAACATCTCGATATTGCTCTTTACCAGTGGTAAATGATGACAGAGGTTCTACTGTACATCGACTGAGCTATTGAATAAGTATTTCATAATTTTATAATCTACAAGATGATTATTTTTCAAATAATTTCTTGAAATAAAATAACACAATAGTATTTGTAA
>NW_017121559.1:0-248 GCF_001263275.1 Habropoda laboriosa | reverse complement strand
TGTAGGCCTAAACTCTAGAAATCTAAGCATCTAAGCTCGTGACAATCTCGCTGAGACTTTTACGCGATGAAATTGTCGCGGCTTTCGGTGAACGGGGTGCCAAAGGATTGTAGTTGGTAGTAGGTACATACATACTTTGAGATCGATGGCAGGTTCTCGGTAGGTAGCTGGTCTGTTTTAGGAGGTTTCTCGCGTGGTGGAGGAAATGTAGGCTCGTGTGATCTGATGTTATTGGGAAAATTCTTGGA
>NW_017121558.1:0-248 GCF_001263275.1 Habropoda laboriosa | reverse complement strand
ATTTTTAATCAAAATAAGGTCCACCAGATTCGACACACTTCTGTAAACCTGACAGTAATTAAACTAATTCCTGTTTTATACGAATTTGGATTTCCAGAGTTGACGAAGTCTTGGAAGGCTTGAAAAATTTGCAACCTAATAGAAAAGGAAGGTCCATCAGATTCGACAAACTTTTGCCAACCTGGCAAGAATGAAACTAATTCCTTTCTCACGAAAACCTGGATTGCCAGAGTGGACGAGGCCTGAGT
>NW_017121557.1:0-248 GCF_001263275.1 Habropoda laboriosa | reverse complement strand
ACAATTTCGGGCTAATATACTGAATACAATGGTTAATTCAATGTAAAAGTAGTATTTCAAGCTGTTTTATTAAGTTAAAGCGTACAATAATTTTATTTAAGACATCTAATAATTATAAACAACCGTGTAAATTGTTTTCCACAGGAAATACTAATTATTCTGTAATTACAGTACTTGAAAATAAGCCAGAAATTGTATTTTACTGTCTAACTTCGTAGTAATGTTAAAACAATTAAAAATTTACTATA
>NW_017121556.1:0-248 GCF_001263275.1 Habropoda laboriosa | reverse complement strand
ACAGCCATGTTTTACGAATTTCCGATTTTGCTTGTGTATAATCTTTTGATTTATTTTTGTTTTGGCTTACTTCTGTTGTTTATGTTAAGCAGCGACATCGTCGCAGTTACTCGTGAAAAGTTAGCCTGAAAACATCGAGGACATTGTTGTGAATTGCTGTAATATACCAAAATATTTCTAAATACATTTTCCATTTTGGATTAATTATAAGTCAGTTTAATGCAGAAAAGTACATTTTTGTTTGAACT
>NW_017121555.1:0-248 GCF_001263275.1 Habropoda laboriosa | reverse complement strand
TACTGGATCGTTTAACATTAACTCGGTTATTCAATGAATAAAACTCGACGATCTCTTGCAGACTATATACTCCTTTTTCTATTTAAATCACAATAAGCAGGATTTTTATTTTTTAACTCAATTTACGATCGGCGATTAACTCGCTCGCTCGTTCCGCCATGGCAATCAGGACGGAATTCGGATTGCCAGAAATGGGAGATGGCAATACACTGGCGTCTATTATTCTCAGTCTACTAACGCCTCTCACT
>NW_017121554.1:0-248 GCF_001263275.1 Habropoda laboriosa | reverse complement strand
AAATTTCACGTCGCGCAATTTTAATTGGCCCGATTCGTTAGGCCAATAACGACAACACTCACATCTTCTCTATCTTTATAATTGTGTCAAAAAAATTGGGCTAATGGAGATATTAGCCAAACAAACCCGCATTTCTTCCAAGGGCGAACTTTTGAGCTCTCCAACAAGTACTACACATTTCTACAGTTTAAAAATGATGTCTAAATATTGAATTTATCATAAATCGTACGTAAGCAGATGACCGTCTC
>NW_017121553.1:0-248 GCF_001263275.1 Habropoda laboriosa | reverse complement strand
GTCAAAATACAATACAACTGAAGAATGAAACTTACAACATTGAACGTCTACTTTATGCACCTTGTCCCACGAAAAGCACCTTCGAGCTTTTTCCAAGCTCGCTGCTAACACTCTGCAAATATTCACTCGCAAACTGCGATTCACCCAACTCTCCTTTGTTCCTATACGAAACAATCTCACCACTGATCGTTCTAATACATCCGAGCTATTAATGCCTACGGAACGATCGGATAAGATTAACGCGATAC
>NW_017121552.1:0-248 GCF_001263275.1 Habropoda laboriosa | reverse complement strand
TCTCGCGGAAATTTGACGATTTTCTTTGAATTTTGCAGAAAAGTTCAGCTGTGTTTAAATTAAGTTGAAGTCCTCTTATCTATCTATAGTAGCTTTTTAAATGGAACTGTAGCTGTTTCCGAATATACGTGTTAGAAAGCTAATGCAAAGGACATAGACAACAAGAGAAGTTGTGCAACGTGGTAGTATGTATATCGAGCTTACTGTAATCGAATGCTCGAAGCTATCGCGACTTTGCATAACTACCT
>NW_017121551.1:0-248 GCF_001263275.1 Habropoda laboriosa | reverse complement strand
GACCTGTGAAATATTAGGTACGGGGAAAAAAGTTTATACGGTTTTTCTGTCGGCGAGAAAGTTTGACCGAATTTCTTGTGGTGGGTCGCAAATCCGACGCACAAGATTGGTGTAGTGGAGTGGAAGTTGGTCGTTCCTTTTTGTATTTCGTTTGTTTCGATATTGAACTGGCACTTGTTAACAGGAAGGATGTGATTCTTTTGAGAGGTAAGAATCTCTCCATTAGTATTGTAAATGGAACGATCGAA
>NW_017121550.1:0-248 GCF_001263275.1 Habropoda laboriosa | reverse complement strand
GAGATATCTCTCTCAAAGTATGACTCAGTTGGCGAGATATCTCGTCCAAAGTGAGACTCAGTTGGCGAGATATCTCGTCCAAAGTGTGACTCAGTTCGCGAGATATCTCGTCCAAAGTGAGACTCAGTTCGCGAGATATCTCGTCTAAAGATTTACTCAGTTCGCGAGATATCTCGTCCAAAGTGTGACTCAGTTCGCGAGATATCTCGTCGAAAATATTAAACGCAAAAGGATTAATCAATCTATCA
>NW_017121549.1:0-248 GCF_001263275.1 Habropoda laboriosa | reverse complement strand
ATCAGTGTGCAAACGTTCCGCTTTTTACAGGAGTTTTTCTTAACACCTGCACGTGGACTATTAGCTGTACGAAGCAAACGTTGCATGATTTTAAGGACACTTTCTTTGCGTTATTTGTAAATAAAGTTTCGAAGATCGTTTTGGTTTTTTTTAACAGAACACCCTGAATTTATTTACGGAAATTAAAAGGGCATTAAAAACCGAGTGTTAAGGCGTAGTAGGTTTAAAGTGGATATTTGTCGAAACAT
>NW_017121548.1:0-248 GCF_001263275.1 Habropoda laboriosa | reverse complement strand
TTCCAGAATTTGCACGCTCGAGGCGAACGTTTATTTATTGATAAAAGTGTTGCTAATTCCTTCTTTTTTCATTCTTTTATTTGCAGGGGAAGTTGTTGAAGGTCCGTTCGATGCAAAAGCTTTCTGTTCGATTAAAAAATGGGGGATTTAAATGCAGTCACTCGTACGTTGAAACTAACGTATTGCTAATGCTATTCCAAACGTTTTTCCCAAATGATAATAGTGTAAAGAAGAAAAGACTGAAACTT
>NW_017121547.1:0-248 GCF_001263275.1 Habropoda laboriosa | reverse complement strand
AATAGCATTAACTAGAGTTTGACTAATCTGAAGGATTACATCGACACCAAAATTTGGATCTCTCTTTCATATTTTTTGATTTATTCCCACGATTAATGTATGTTTAAATTAATTTGCTTATCCATGTTATTGGAAGTGGGTGATTGAAATAAAAGTTCCTTTTACGTATTGTCAGAAAGTACTCCGACTTGGAGTAGGGTGGGCGTAAAATTAATTAAACGTGTTTTTACAATAGCATATATTATTAA
>NW_017121546.1:0-247 GCF_001263275.1 Habropoda laboriosa | reverse complement strand
TGAATTCTGGATTTCGGCGCCGAATTTTCGAACTGCGGTGTGGGCGAAAATACAGATAATAAATTATTTCGACGTAAAAATAATTGTCTAAAACTAAATGTGACCAAAGAAATCTTACCTTTTGTTGGTACCAAATACAAATTTGTGGTTTCTTATTTCAATAGCTCACACGGTTCCCGTGTTTCTGTTAAACGAATGGAATATACACCTATAACGTCGGCTAGGCGATAGTAGTTTTTCGCGACAT
>NW_017121545.1:0-248 GCF_001263275.1 Habropoda laboriosa | reverse complement strand
ACAAATGGACGTTTTTCAAATCTATTTAAGCAGCCTCATTCGTCGTTCAGAAATACAAATTTCATCAATTTACATCACCTCTCTATCTTCAATAGTTTTCGAGATATTGGACTAAATATGTTTTCTACCCTCGACTTTGAGAGCAATTTTCACCCCTTCGGTGTGGACGATTGCTGATAAAAAAAATACGCGTCGAATATTTTTTGAGATCTATCGCATACCAAAACTTCATCAAAATCGGTGATTAT
>NW_017121544.1:0-248 GCF_001263275.1 Habropoda laboriosa | reverse complement strand
CCAGTCGCATGGTTCAGTCTGTATAGTTAACTCTGGCAAGGAAGTGATTAACTATTAAAATTTAAATTCAAAATATTTGAAATCCAATTTCAAAAATATCAACAAAATTATACGGAGGTATATTCAATTAATCTTTAGTACTGTTATCATGTGATCTGGAAGCACGTCCTTTTTTCCTTACCGCCGCACCGTTACATTTGATGGTTCAAGCAGCTGTGCGTAAGATGTGGCGGCTCAGAGGTAGAGGA
>NW_017121543.1:0-248 GCF_001263275.1 Habropoda laboriosa | reverse complement strand
ATGCAAAAAGGTAATGTCGAGAATTATTCTACGATTTTTAAGTGTAACAACTGATTCGAATGATAAAAACTTCTCAAAGTCGCTGACTTTTTTCTGGAAATGCTCGCAATGCTCGGTGATTCCAAACTTTTGGCCGATAGTGTATATCATCGAATGTAAAAAGAGAAAACTGAAGAACAGACTTGCGTAGTAACCAGAGGATATTTTCCTCAAGTTTGACAACCATTTTGAGTCCAGGTTTGAGGTAC
>NW_017121542.1:0-248 GCF_001263275.1 Habropoda laboriosa | reverse complement strand
ATGTGAGATAGTAACAAACAACCTATTATCTTACATGTCCCCTTTGATACCGTGCGACTTTTGGTCGAAACATTTGTTCGTATAGCAAATAATTTACGAGTTATTTGAAGTCGTCATGTTACGAGACACACCATGTACATTGTTTGTTGATTTTCAGTACACCCATCCTGTTAAGGATACTTAAGTTAGACCAGGCTTACGATACGGACGCGACTCTCTGCTATTTTTCAGATTAAGGTTTGAATACT
>NW_017121541.1:0-248 GCF_001263275.1 Habropoda laboriosa | reverse complement strand
TCTTCTTTGATGATTCGCCACTTTTTACCAAACATTTTATCACAACTGTTTGCTCCAAATTGCGTTCAATTTTTTTATGCAACATAGAACTCGAACACGTTTTTACACGAGCCAACTTGCACTGTGATTGAAGCCATTGACAATGTTTACCTTTCGCATGTTGTTGGGGAGAGCTAACATAGTGGGGAGATGTTTACATTGTTGTTACTTTGATCGAAACGAAATTATTCTCGAAACTTTACTGCCAC
>NW_017121540.1:0-248 GCF_001263275.1 Habropoda laboriosa | reverse complement strand
AAACTATAATTCATCGCGAGCTTAAACTTTTTATCAGTAGCGAGACAAAAAGAAATAATTCAGTTGCGTGTAACGTAAATCGGAAGATTCGTTGCTGTTCTTCAAAATGACAGTTCACCGAGCGTTGGCAGTGTTCGTGGTATGGTAAACAAAAAGAGAGTGGAACGGGGACGGAAGAAGAGGCGAAGGAGAGGGAGAACGACGAGAGTTATAAAGAGGGAGGTTGAGAGAGAAAGAGTCGGACAAGG
>NW_017121539.1:0-248 GCF_001263275.1 Habropoda laboriosa | reverse complement strand
AATGCAATTTGTTAGGCTTTGTTTATCTTACTCTTTCTCTTTACTTTTCCTCTTCTAGTAATCATAAACTACGACACATTACCCTTTTCAATGCATCCTTTTAAAATTACTAATCCATGCGTCTCAATGTTTTAAACAAATTACCAAAATTTCACTTATCTTACTCTTCTTTATTTTTAATAATCATAAACTACGACACTACTTTTTTTAACGTATCCTTTTAAAATCACCAATACATATATTGCAAT
>NW_017121538.1:0-247 GCF_001263275.1 Habropoda laboriosa | reverse complement strand
AGGTGTGCTTGGTTCTTCAATATCTCACACGGTTGCCCTGTTACTGTTAAACGAAGAGAATATGCACAAATAACGTCGCATATGGTTATAGTAGTTCTTCGCGATATTCACGTAGCGTACCGGTACGATACTCGAACTCTAATGGGGTATTATTCCGCTATGCATTCTGGACGTGGCGTCGAACTTTCGAACTGCTTTGGTGGGGGCAAATACAGCTAAGAAAATATTTCGACTTTAAAAATAATTC
>NW_017121537.1:0-248 GCF_001263275.1 Habropoda laboriosa | reverse complement strand
CTTAAACGAATCGAATATAAACAAATAACGTCACGCTAGAGATATTATTTCTTTGCCATTTTCGCGTAACGTACCCGTACGGTACTCGTACTCTAAGTGGAGTACATTTCTGCTATACATTCTTGTCATCGGTGTCGAATTTTTGAACTACGGAGGTGGTGGCAAGGCAGAAAACTAAATATTAAGTCATACAAAATATTCCCTACAAATAAATGTGACCAACTAAATCTTACCATTTTTGGATACCG
>NW_017121536.1:0-247 GCF_001263275.1 Habropoda laboriosa | reverse complement strand
TCAATATCTCACACGGTTGCCGTGTTACTGTTAAACGAAGTGAATATACACCTATAACGTCGCGCTTGGGGATAGTATATCTTCGAGATATTCAGGTAACGTACCAGTACGATAATCGTACTCATAATAGATTATGTTTCTGATTATGCATTCTTGACATTGGCGACGAATTCTCTCTCTACGATGGTGGGGGCAAATACAGATAACTAAATATTGCGACTTTAAAAATATGCCAAAAAATAAATGT
>NW_017121535.1:0-247 GCF_001263275.1 Habropoda laboriosa | reverse complement strand
CCACATCGTAGTTCGAAAATTCGACGCCGGCGTCCAGAATGCATAGCAGAATCAAGCACCATTAGAGTACAAATATCGCCGCAGTATGATATGTGAAATTCCCGAAGGACTACTATCGCCTAGCCGACGTTATAGGTGTATATTCGCTTCGCTTAACGGTAAGACCAGAACCGTTTTAGCTTTTAATAACCAAGCACACCTTTATATTCGGGGTCGAAAAATTGTAAGATTTCGATGGATACATTAA
>NW_017121534.1:0-248 GCF_001263275.1 Habropoda laboriosa | reverse complement strand
CTGGACTCACTATGGTTCAGCTTTGAATTCACAATTCTGAACCTCGTTGAGAATAGATAGAGAGACTGTTCTTTTTCGTTGTTGCTTAGGTGATGTTTATTCGTGATCTGATCTGTCTCGGTTGTGAGGTGACTTACACTGCCGGCCAAAAGTTTGGAATCACCTCCCAATTTTCATCAGTACTGAATCTGCTAACTACCGAAATAGCAATTTATCTCATATCGATTGATTTGAATGATAGAAAATTC
>NW_017121533.1:0-248 GCF_001263275.1 Habropoda laboriosa | reverse complement strand
AGTTTCTTGCCATGTAACCGTTCGCTTGGGAGAAAGAATTGCTTATTTTCTTGTCGGTTGAACTTCGAAATCTCGATCGGAAGTATCAGAAATCTTCGAATAAACTTGAAAATATCGAAGATTTATTCGTTCGATAGGAAAAATTAGCATTTGCACAGCTGAAATAAATTTTTCCAACACTTTTCATATTCTGATAATTTCATTTTTCAAGATTTGACGATAAATGGTATCACTGCATATAGCGTTAC
>NW_017121532.1:0-248 GCF_001263275.1 Habropoda laboriosa | reverse complement strand
TTGGCCATTAAGTGGCTGATTGAAGTATTTTGGAGTGGAATCTATAATAACGCCTGTAGAGTTGCGCAACCAATTCGTTCAAACGTGTCTGTAACTTCGTCGATAATTCGAATATTCTAGTTCACTTTGGGCTTCAAACATTTCTACGATGTGTACCTTTCGAAATACGTAAAAAGAGAGTGGATTTTTTAAAATGGAGAATCGTACGTGACCTCTTAAATACCAGACACTGTGAAACGATAAATGTC
>NW_017121531.1:0-248 GCF_001263275.1 Habropoda laboriosa | reverse complement strand
ACCTTTCCAGGTGGCGGAATTTCTTTAGCCACGGGACATTTCGCTTCTTTTTTTCTCTCTTCTCCGCTCGTTGATATCATTGTCACATTTTTTCCCGCTCTACACTTTCAATTAGAGGAAAGGGCAGGAATTGTGGGACACTCGTTTTTTTTTTTTTTTTAACCAATTTGCATTGGTAGCGTATGTGTACGCGCAATTTTTCTGGTCAGTATCACGGAAGGGAATAATCGAATTTGGTGTTAAGGGCC
>NW_017121530.1:0-246 GCF_001263275.1 Habropoda laboriosa | reverse complement strand
CAAACAGTTGTGTGCAGTACTGCAACAACGTGGTTTGTTGTGAGAAAACAGCAGTATTTCAGTCTATATTCGTTAAAAAGCGTTTTACGTTGCGAAACATGCAAAATAAAGAGATAACAGATATTTGCAGAACTGCAAAACGTGGTTTGTCGCGAGAAAACAGCAGTATTTCAGTTCATATTAGTTAAAACTCGATTACCGTTGGGGAAACATGCAAAATACAGAGAAACCAGTCGTGTGCAGTAC
>NW_017121529.1:0-248 GCF_001263275.1 Habropoda laboriosa | reverse complement strand
AACTTCATCCCTTTAATCCGTTCGCATCATTAGCGTATATACACGCGCAATTTTCCTTGTCACCATCGTGTCAAGGGTCTACTTTTCACTTTTTTCAAATGATGCAAATCACCCTTATATCGATAACCAAGATTGTCCTCTACCTTACCGTCCAATTTTAGCAGCTCTGATAACAAAATTCTAAGGTTGAAGCAAACACGGAAAAGAACAATTGAAATCTTTCATTGGAAAGATAAAATATTCCAAGT
>NW_017121528.1:0-248 GCF_001263275.1 Habropoda laboriosa | reverse complement strand
CATAGAAACCGTACTCTGTGCATCGCGATCGTACAAAAATTCGCGCCGATACCATCTAATCGATCCTTGCTAAACAATACGAATATGGGAGGGACGATGTTGAAAGATCTGGTTTCATCAACAGCTCTGGAATGTGATGGAATGTGAAAGAAAGATTCGATAATTTTTTTAAATTCTCTATCAATTCTTCGCAGTTCCATAGTATTATATTAACCTTAGAATGGAAGCTGAGTTAATTTGACTTAGAA
>NW_017121527.1:0-248 GCF_001263275.1 Habropoda laboriosa | reverse complement strand
ATTTTTCGCGAACGGACACTGCCCCTGAGCTTGACTCTCGGAGAGGATAGCTCAACTGTCTGAAAGTGAACGTGTTGCGACCTGCTCTCGAACAGATACGTAATCATATTGCTGTCGGACAATAGGTTTTCAAACACGAATGAGTTTCATATTCTTGAGAATACTCTCGTGCGAGTAAAAAAATGTCAGGAAAAAAAGATTGATCGAGAAATGAAATTACCGATTTAATCACTCACCCTTCGTTGAAG
>NW_017121526.1:0-248 GCF_001263275.1 Habropoda laboriosa | reverse complement strand
CGCGTTCACCGCACCGCTTCGCTGACGGCCCGTGCCGTGTTTCCCGGTTCTCGGTTGCTTAAACGGCTGCCAAAAATCGAATCTCTGGCCGACACCGTTGCAATTTGCGTGGTTTCCTCGCACTGAGAGCGCGCACACGATGGAGGTGTTACGTACGAGTTCTGCCCGAAACGTACGGCGCCGAATGTTTAGTCTAACACGCCCCCCCCCCCCCCGATAGTCGCCAAGCAAAGGGATGAGCTCACATT
>NW_017121525.1:0-248 GCF_001263275.1 Habropoda laboriosa | reverse complement strand
GAATTTACAATTCGTTCGTTGCCTTCCGAAACCACCCTCTTTGTCGAGCTGTTGTTGCTACCGATTTCTGAGATCGTTCCGGACTCGCTGTGCACGGTGTTGAGAGGCGCGTTGCTTGAATCAGGACCGTACAGTAATCTGGAGGCGTTTGCAGCCATTGTCTGACTCCCAAAAAATTGTCAGTATTTGACTATGCATTGACCACGAGTATTCTCATTCGATGGAAATATTACACGTTGTAAGAAATT
>NW_017121524.1:0-248 GCF_001263275.1 Habropoda laboriosa | reverse complement strand
GGAACGACTCGATAAGAAAGCCGACTTAGCTTAAGACCACAGAGTGTTAGTACACAGACCATCTGTTACATTAGGAATCTTAAAGATTCAGTCAGACTCTCAACGCAATACATTCAATCTTCAGACGACACCTAGTGCAATATTTGAAGTACGCGGAAATTAGTACCCGAGTGCTTAACACCTGACATAAGAAAGAGAATGTAAAATTTAGCAGCCCTACAGGAGGACAGGATTCCAATAGTACGGCT
>NW_017121523.1:0-248 GCF_001263275.1 Habropoda laboriosa | reverse complement strand
ACGATACAATCGGACTAAAGATCAACTCTTACTCCCGGATGAATTACTCTTGGAACAATCAGACCTATCGTCGCGTCGTGAATTTTTCTTCGTATCGGTTTCTAAGCGAAATGTTGCGCGTTTTTACCAATCGCCCTCCAGACGAAATGCGTTTCGCGACGGTTTCGAAAAGGTGGGGCGGGGGGGAGGTGTAGGAGGAGGCTGAGGGTTGCTAAAATCTGTATTACGACGCAATCTACTCTACCCTT
>NW_017121522.1:0-248 GCF_001263275.1 Habropoda laboriosa | reverse complement strand
ACTAGGCCTAGATCCTGTGCCGAAATTTGCTCGCGTCCGTATTAGGATATGTTCCGCCACTAAATTCTAGCTCGAATGCTTGACAACGGTAAAAATCCCTTTTAATTAAAACATCCTTAAAAATAGCCGTGTACCATGCGTCCGTGTCGCAAACTCAATCGCTTTAAACGCGCATAGGCATGTACCGTTCGTTCGCTAACACCCTTCTCTCTCGCCGCGATATTCTCAGCACGCTTTTTTCCCATTGT
>NW_017121521.1:0-248 GCF_001263275.1 Habropoda laboriosa | reverse complement strand
AATATTTCAGTCGCATTGTTTTTATATAAGCACATTTGCATCCGAATGATCCTCGCGTAATTAACATATAAAGAGCACAAGGTGTTACAGTCGAATTGTACGAAACTGGCAATAACTTATTTCTTTCGTTGATTATATTGCTCGCCATTAGGTACTATGGGAAGACTTTAAAGGCAATTAAAACGTGTCGTCGTATAAAATCATCATTTTTAAGGACGAATTAAGGATAATGAAGGGTGAGTTGGTAC
>NW_017121520.1:0-248 GCF_001263275.1 Habropoda laboriosa | reverse complement strand
TATGGAGGAGTATCGGTTTGATTCATGCAAATTGCTAAATTGTGGCCTGGTTCGATGCGAGAGTGGGCGGTTGTGTTTGATGGTGGTAAGATTGCGACTGGAGTGATGATTGAAGAAGCACGAGATTTATTTAGTTTTTTTATTCGTTTCGCGAAATATAGTGTGCGTGATGGAATATGAAGTGATTAGAGATATGCAGTTTTGAAAAGAGTTTAATTGGAAGAAGTGCAAAATTTATTTAGTTTCTT
>NW_017121519.1:0-245 GCF_001263275.1 Habropoda laboriosa | reverse complement strand
TCTCACGACAAACCACGTCTTGCTGTACTGCACACGACTGATTCCTTTTTATTATGCCTGTTTGGCCACGTAAAACGTGATTTAAAGAATATAATCTGAAATAGTGCTGTCATATCGGCAGAAACCACGTATCGCAGTACTGCATGTATCTGTTTTCTCTTTATTGTGCAGGTTTCGCCACACAAAACGTGTTTTAACGAATATAAACTGAAATACTGCTGTTTTCTCGCGACAAACCACGTATC
>NW_017121518.1:0-248 GCF_001263275.1 Habropoda laboriosa | reverse complement strand
CGGCGCATTCGCGATTCCTAGGTACCGTACCAACTCGAACGATCTCGTCGATTCTCGAAACCTTCGGTCTCCTTGTTAATAGAAAGCGCTGGATAATGCATGCCAACCTCGTTATCATCCTACCGATCGATACGCAGAAATTGTAGAAAAGACCAAGGACTCGTTCGAACAATCGTCACGGTGTTTTCTTTCATGTCGATAATTCACGTATGTATAGAGGGAAAAAGCGATTGCCAGTTGAACGTCTC
>NW_017121517.1:0-248 GCF_001263275.1 Habropoda laboriosa | reverse complement strand
TTTACGAAACATGAACTGCTGATTCAATGCGAAGCGTAACGAAACGTACCATATTAGTTTCTACTTCCGCGTATTTTACTTGTACGATGAAAAACTTCACATCGCAAGGAAAGAATATGATTGAATCGTCAGGAACACGTGTGGCAACATGCTTGACATCATTTTAGTCATCATAAAACAATTTCGTCGCCGTTTTCCGCATTTACACCGCGCAGATGGAAAAACGCAGGTTTTAATCGAGACACGAG
>NW_017121516.1:0-248 GCF_001263275.1 Habropoda laboriosa | reverse complement strand
TTATTTAGAAAGGTCAGGAAAGTGGATTTGTCTGAATACTCAACATATAATACGCATATCTCTTACGGGTCGTGAAAGGGTTAATGAATTGTATTTATTTAGAAAGGTCAGAGAAAATGTCTTTTTAAAATTTTTCTCTATTAGTTCGAAGTTGGGTCATTTATGACCGGTATTATATGTGTAGAAGATTCATTAGGCGTACAGTTTGTCCACCTGGAATATTTCTCATATTTCCAATAATATGGAAA
>NW_017121515.1:0-248 GCF_001263275.1 Habropoda laboriosa | reverse complement strand
TCGTCAGCTTCGTCGATAAGGTTTCGCCTTTATTAATTAATGGCTGTCGTGAAATTTTTTCAAGTTTCCTTTATATCCTGTTCTATTTCTGCAAATTAGCGCTGGTTAGTGTAGTATCACGTAACAAAATGGAGACTTTAAGTAGATGTTCTTGATACATTTCGTGTAACCGATATGCATGATCATTTTCAAGTATCGAAACGCTAAATCATTCGATAGCGTTTGACACGTTACGAATTATAAACGAC
>NW_017121514.1:0-248 GCF_001263275.1 Habropoda laboriosa | reverse complement strand
ACCGTTAAACGAAGCTAATATACACATATAACGTCGCACACGGTTATAGTAGTTCTTCGCGACATTCTCATATTATACTGGGACGATTATCTTCCTCTAAATGGCGTACGGTTCCTCTATGCATTCTGGACGTAACGTCGAATTTTCGAACTACGAAGTCGGGGAAGATACAAATAATTTATTAATTCGTCGTTAGAAATAATTCCAACAAATAAATGTCCCCAACGAAATCTTACCTTTTTTTGGTA
>NW_017121513.1:0-248 GCF_001263275.1 Habropoda laboriosa | reverse complement strand
TCAGATGCATCGGGTATAGTCACCGGCGTATCGGGCATAAAAAGCACGAACGGTGACTTGTCCGGCGGTACAATAAAAGTATATCGACGTACGCGCACGATAAATATGCACAACAGGGGCATAACGGTGGCGCACTGCGTGCTAATAAATACGAGGCAGCAGCGGTGAAGCTGCTTATTAAACGTATTCGATCGACGATACTTTGAGGCCTCTAGTTTCGTAACTTGCGGCTGCGTGTCGAAGGAACC
>NW_017121512.1:0-248 GCF_001263275.1 Habropoda laboriosa | reverse complement strand
TCTCTCTCTGTCCCTCTTTTTTGAAACAGTTTCTCCTATCCTAGTCAGTCATCTCTCTGTACCGTGTGTACAGTACAGAGAACGTTCTCTCTGTCTCGCGCGCGCCACCCTTACATCTTCCAACTCGTTCATCTTCGTCTAACACAGGTCCGGTCGTTCTCGTTCTATCCCCCGAACGAGGCACGTTTCTGCGACTCGCGCATCTAGGGTTGCGATTCGAGAGGGTAGAGGAGTCTAGCAGGGGTAGG
>NW_017121511.1:0-248 GCF_001263275.1 Habropoda laboriosa | reverse complement strand
AAGTTAGGTGAAACATCCTGTATTACACTGTGTGTGTTAATGATTCGCATGTGGAATGTGTTCAAAAAACTGAACTTCATCGATTTTTTCGATTTTGGTATTGTATTTTATCGGAATTGGTATAGAAGAGCGTGCTAGGAAGGGTGTGTCGTTTAGCGGTGTTAGCTTACGCCAGGCTTTCTTGATGATGAAGATCGAGTTGAAACTCTAGAATTTGCACAATAGCGTCAACTAGTGTAGAGTATAAA
>NW_017121510.1:0-248 GCF_001263275.1 Habropoda laboriosa | reverse complement strand
ACGAAGGGGCTGGCTATAAAGTGTGGCGATCGAGGGATGAAGAGGAGTGTTGAATGTAAAGTCGAGAAGCGTGAACCGTTACGTATATTATAGTTATTTGTACATTTTAATTAACCCTTCGACAATTTATCACTCGGGCAGTGCGTTAATTAACGAACATTTTAACTCATGAGAGACTTTTAGGAAGAAAGGGACGAGATATTATTACTAGAACTGTGACGTAGGGTTATGCACACTGTGCTTTAAAA
>NW_017121509.1:0-248 GCF_001263275.1 Habropoda laboriosa | reverse complement strand
CAGGCACTCAAACATAGACATTTACCTGACAAATCTCACAGCACAAACTACGTGCCACACAATACAGGACCTCTCATCAAATCACTTGCCAGTCATCCTAACTATAGGCAACAGAAACGTTCCATATACAAACAAACTACTAACACACACAGACTGGGACGCCTACAAAGCATCCTGCAACAGACATCGAATAAACCACCGCATTCACACAACCCAAGACCTAGACAAAGAAATCCACAGACTAAACG
>NW_017121508.1:0-247 GCF_001263275.1 Habropoda laboriosa | reverse complement strand
GGATACATTTAGCTGAAGGAATTATATTTAAAGTCGAAATATTTTGTTATATGTATTTGACCAAACCACCGTATTTCGAAAATTCGACGCCGATGTCCGCAATGCATAGTAGAAGTGTACTCCATTTAGAGTACGATTATCGTACCGGTACGTTACGTGAAATTTGCGAAGAGATAATATCTCCAAGCGCGACGTTATATGTGTATATTCGCTTCGATTATCATTAACACGGGAACTGTTTGAGCTA
>NW_017121507.1:0-248 GCF_001263275.1 Habropoda laboriosa | reverse complement strand
AGCGTTGAAATTCAATAATTCACCGTTGAATTTCAGCGATTGAGCGTTGAAATTCAGCGATTCGATCCAGCGCTAAATTTCAGTGATTCAGCGTTGAAATTCAGTGATTCACCGTTGAATTTCAGCGATTCACCGTTGAATTTCAGCGATTGAGCGTTGAAATTCAGCGATTCAGCGATTCAGCATTGAAATTCACCGATCCACCGTTGAATTTCAGCGATTCACCGTTGAATTTCACCGATCCAGCG
>NW_017121506.1:0-247 GCF_001263275.1 Habropoda laboriosa | reverse complement strand
AATAAATGTTCCCAACGAAATCTTACCTTTCTTCGATACCGAATACAAAGGTGTGCTTGGTTCATCTGTATCTCACACGGTTACCGTGTTACTGTTAGACGAAGCGATAATACACTTATATCGTCGGCTAGGCGATAGTAATTCTTCGCGACTTTCACATAACATACTGCGGCGATATTCGTAATCGAAATGGAGTACGATTCTGCTATGCATTCTGGACGTCGGCATCGAATTTTCGAACTACGAT
>NW_017121505.1:0-248 GCF_001263275.1 Habropoda laboriosa | reverse complement strand
CACCACCAATCACAACACACACGTAGTTTATAAAATAGCGAACACCACACGACACGACACACAGTTTTCCTATCGGTAAGCCTAGACATTTCGCGCTCTGTTCACGTTCATTCGCAAATATATAGCTTTAACAGCAAACTGTTGTACGTTAATAATCTATCTTTCGAGCACTACTAGACTCCTTAAATGGTCTGGCTCAAAAAGAGGGACAATTATCGGTTTCGCAACAAACATATCGCGATTCGTAA
>NW_017121504.1:0-244 GCF_001263275.1 Habropoda laboriosa | reverse complement strand
CTGTTTATATACGTTAAAACTCGTTTTACGTGGCGAAACCTACATAATAAAGAGAAAAATGATGTTTGCAGTCCTGCGAAACGTGGCTTGTCGCGAGAAAACAGCAATATTTCAGTTTCTATTCGTTAAAACCCATTTTACGTGGCGAAACAAGTATAATAAAGAGATAACAGATGTTTGTACTACAGCGATACCTGGTTTGTCGCGAGAAAACAGCAGTATTTCAGTTTATATTCGTTAAAAC
>NW_017121503.1:0-248 GCF_001263275.1 Habropoda laboriosa | reverse complement strand
TTTGTAGACGTCGTCTTGAGTGTAGCCCAATAAAGCTAATTCTTCGCAAGTCTTCCTGTATTCGGCTGAAAAATCATTTTTCGGAATTAACTTGTGGTCAGAAATTTTCTCACTCGAACGACGTTCGAATTAATATACTCGATCAATTGTTAAACTCGGAGTCTCTATTTGTATCTCTAAGATACAATTCTTTTTATGTTGTTCCCTTGTGTAATTTTCTTGTGAATTTTCCGAAGAATTTCTCGAAT
>NW_017121502.1:0-248 GCF_001263275.1 Habropoda laboriosa | reverse complement strand
GCCGAGCGCACGCCTAGGTTGGGCATTCCTAACAGTTGCCATACGTGGCCCAAATGGGGGTGACCGAGTGCACGCCTGAGTTAGGCATTCCTAACAGTTGCCACACGTGGCCCAAATGGGGGTGGCCGAGTGCGCGCCTGAGTTAGGCATTCCTAAGAGTTGCCATACGTGGCCCAAATGGGGGTGCCGAGAGCACGCTTAGGTTGGGCATTCCTAACAGTTGCCATACGTGGCTGAAATGGGGATGG
>NW_017121501.1:0-248 GCF_001263275.1 Habropoda laboriosa | reverse complement strand
GATAAAAATCACGAACACGAGACAACCATTTTCCGGCCTTTGTGCCACAGAGGCGGAAAATAAAGTTTTGCCAGCCAGTTGTCGCTATCAACGAGTGAAGCTGTAGCCGCGTGACGGTAACACTCGAAGCTGGTGTGTAGCTCGTGTTGGGTCACGTTGCAATTGAAGGGCTTGGTGGAAAAGGACCACATGCCACACACCTATATGGATTTTTTGATTTTCCTACCTTCAAGTAGCTTCTATAATTT
>NW_017121500.1:0-248 GCF_001263275.1 Habropoda laboriosa | reverse complement strand
ATTGCAGTAACATACAGGTAATCCTCGTACATACGTAAATATGTGTAATGCAGATGTTAGGTTCCGTAAAAATGCCGCGGTATTTCCTCTAATATAAATTCGCTACTTATGACTATAAGGGAGGTAGGAAAGCGATAGAGGATAGGCGGAAAGGAAAGGATAGGGCGTTTCGTCCTGGGCCTAGTGGACCCGTCCTTAGTGGACTCGTGAGTAAGGCTTTCTAGGAGGCCCGTGCCTTAGACGCGGGA
>NW_017121499.1:0-248 GCF_001263275.1 Habropoda laboriosa | reverse complement strand
TCGCAACTCGTTTGATATTAATTGGAACCGGTTGTACAGGCGGCAAAAGGTTCAAGAAAGCACGGAATCAGAGCAAGGATTTTTCAGAGGTGCTTATTAATGTACCTATATACACGTTGAATGCAGATGGATTCGTGGACAATCTGCAGGGTGTGCCACATAAAACAGGCCACCTAATTGTCTTCTCTAGCTATGGTGGTATGAGACAATTTTTATACGTAATTTAAATGGTTTCAAAGGATGAATAA
>NW_017121498.1:0-248 GCF_001263275.1 Habropoda laboriosa | reverse complement strand
AAATGACAATAATGAAGTTCTGTAAGAAAAGTGTATTATTAAATTGGAATAGGAGAATATATTATTAGAATATTTTTTTTGTTTATATTTTATTTTCATATTTAAAATCATAGTATGGAAGTTCTGTAAGAAAAGTATATTGTTAAATTGGAATAGGAGGATAAATTGTTAGGATATCTTTCTTTTATGAAATCGTAGCAATGGAATACCTAATTAAACCTCTGATAATGAAACTCATACCTCAACTC
>NW_017121497.1:0-248 GCF_001263275.1 Habropoda laboriosa | reverse complement strand
AGACAATCTATTTACTTGTACTACTGAAAAATAGTGTATACCACTGTTAAAAAGAACAAAATGTCCCGACGTTCTTACAAATTCCACACGTCGCACAAGATTATATCATCGATTTAGAATGTCTGAAAATTAATTGAAAAAGCACACCTTCTCATAATTTAAATATGAATTATCGCAATTACTCATTCTCATCCCGATTTCTTTCATCGAAGATTCCAAAAATTTAACCACGTTCGCCAACGAGTTAC
>NW_017121496.1:0-248 GCF_001263275.1 Habropoda laboriosa | reverse complement strand
AAAATGTGTTACGCTGCTTACGAGGCTCGGTCCGGGCCGTTTTATGATTTTTTGGGAACCGTTGTTCCGTACGGAACAATTCTTTTGAGCCGCTCGAAACAATTTAAGCTACTAGATTTGTTCGAGTACTTCGGTTATTCGAACCGAGTTAAACTCGGCTCGCCTTTTCCAAGTACTCGTACAGGTCTACCCCAAAAATTTGGCATAGGGGCAGCGCATGACGCTGCTATAACCCGAACATTCTTATA
>NW_017121495.1:0-247 GCF_001263275.1 Habropoda laboriosa | reverse complement strand
TTTAATTATCTGTATTTTCCCCCACATTTTAGTTCGAAAATTCGACCCCGGTGTCCAGAATGCAGAGCAGAAGTGGACTCCATTTAGAGTACGAGTATCGTACTGGTGCGTTACGTGAAAATTGCGAAGAAATACTATCTCCAAGCGCGACGTTATATGAGTACATTCGCTTCGTTTAACTGGTACACGGGAACCTTTTGAGCTATTGGAAAAACAAACCACAACTTTGTATTCAGTACCAAAAAAA
>NW_017121494.1:0-248 GCF_001263275.1 Habropoda laboriosa | reverse complement strand
CAATTTGAAGACAAACTTCGCTGAAATAAATTAGGGCCGGGGGTTGCCCATATGTGCTCTGCACGATTCATCGAACGAGAATCGTTATTTTCCAATTATCCAGAATGATTTCCATTATCAAGCTACTGCAAGATTATTGCTTGCTCGTTTACCAAGAAAATTCACAGCAACTTCCAACCGATAAACGAGTACGAAACTACGAGGCAGCCGTGTGGAGAAGCGCATACCAAAGAGTCACGCAAACTTTC
>NW_017121493.1:0-248 GCF_001263275.1 Habropoda laboriosa | reverse complement strand
AAACTTGCAACGCACAGTGATTCAGTGAAATGACCTTAGCGCAGACCGTTTTTCCGACCATTTTTCGCCAACAAATTATACACCGTTTCAAATAACACACAGAAAGCTTTCTCTCCTCCCAATCTGAATATCCACCGAGAAATTTCATGCTTTCGGAAAAACGTCTTCGAAAGTCAATACACAACCACGCGAATTCACAGAAAATACCCCGGCTCGGTGCCGCGCATCTGGATTCAGGGGACACGAGA
>NW_017121492.1:0-247 GCF_001263275.1 Habropoda laboriosa | reverse complement strand
TTCAATAGCTCAAACAGTTCCCGTGTTACTGTTAAACGAAGCGAATATACAAATGTAACGTCGGCAAGGCGATAGTATTTCTTCGCGATTTGCACTTAACGTACCGGTACGATTTTGGCTCTCGAAATGTAGTATTATTCTGCTATGCATTCTGGAAACCGCCGTCGAACTTTCGAACTACAATGTGGGGGAAAATACAGATAAATAAATATTTCGACGTTAACAATAATTCCTGAAACTAAATGTG
>NW_017121491.1:0-248 GCF_001263275.1 Habropoda laboriosa | reverse complement strand
TTTGGCACCTTGCTTCCGACCAATCAATGGTCAGGAAAAGGGCCTGGAGTCGAGCGTCGCTTCTTGGGTTTTTCCCGACTTTGCTCCCATTCTACCCGTGGCGGTTGCTTGGCGTTTTGGTTTGTAATTATAAAGGTATTTGGTTATGATAATAATAATGTCTAATAATAATGTTAATAATAATCCAATAATAGTATCTAATAATAATGTTAATAATAATATTATAATAGTATCTAATAACAATGTGT
>NW_017121490.1:0-246 GCF_001263275.1 Habropoda laboriosa | reverse complement strand
CGTTACGTGAAAATCGCGGAGGAATTCTATCTCCATGCGCGACGTTATAGTTGTATATTCGCTACGTTTAACAGTAACACGGCAACCGTGTGAGATATTGAAGAAACTTCCACACATTTGAATTCGGTATTAAAAAATGGTAACATTTCGTTGGTCACATTTAGTTTTAGGAATATTTTTAAGGTAGAAATATTTAATTATCTGTATTTTCAACCTCATCGTAGTTCGACAATTGGACGCCGGAGT
>NW_017121489.1:0-246 GCF_001263275.1 Habropoda laboriosa | reverse complement strand
GCCATTTAGAATACGACAATTGCCGCAGTATCTTATGTTAATGTCGCGAAGAACTACTATCGCTTAGCCGTCGTAATAGGCTTATATTCGCTTCGTTTAACAGTAACACGACAACCGTGTGAGATATTGAAGAACCAAGAACACCTTTATATTCGGAAACAAAAAATTATAAGATTTCCTTGTTTACATTTAGCTGAAGGAATTATATTTAAATTCGAAATATTTAATAATCTGTATTTTCCCCCA
>NW_017121488.1:0-247 GCF_001263275.1 Habropoda laboriosa | reverse complement strand
AGGAAGTTATAACGAACCCTTAACCTATCCGATATACCAGACATTTCAATGCGATACGTGGTCCTACGAGGCGAAAATGAACTCTGAATTCCAACCGATTGAGAAATGAGAAAATTATAAAAATCTGAAAGAGCACACGTCGACTGAAGTGAACGTTGACAGAAGAGGTTAAAGATTGCATCTGGGATTCTTTTTTTTGAACCGGGCAGATTCGCGTGTTCCCGGGGAGTAAGCGTCGTCACTCGGA
>NW_017121487.1:0-247 GCF_001263275.1 Habropoda laboriosa | reverse complement strand
CGGATACCCAGTATCCGAAGTTTAGTTGAATAGTAACAACGCAAATATAGCTAACGAAGTATACATATGGAATCTTGTAGGAAACGGTAATTCATTCGGTAAGTTCGTAGTAATATTATGGGAAACCTTAGTTTATAAATGAATATAATAGTAGACTACACTTGCGGACACTTAGAGTAGGTTATATATTTTTTTTTTTTTCAGATGGGGTTCAGATAAAATTCATTCTCAGTGTAGAAGAAAAGGG
>NW_017121486.1:0-247 GCF_001263275.1 Habropoda laboriosa | reverse complement strand
ATTCATTAAGAAAAATTCATTTCTAAGTTATCCGATCAGAACTGTAAGAATATATGGATAATTGTAGAAGATAGCATTCTCTGAGAAAAATGTTCGAAGATGTGAATAAAAATTGCAAATTTGATCAAGAAACATAGAAACAGACTGTTTTACAAGAGCGAGGGCGTCAGTGTCGACCAAGTGTTGTTGGAAACGCCGCCTTAATTCGTCATAAGTTGGCAGCACTGTCGGCCTCGTAACAAATCTC
>NW_017121485.1:0-247 GCF_001263275.1 Habropoda laboriosa | reverse complement strand
TCGACAATTTTAACTGATGCGTCCATCCTGGACGCTCGTTGTTGCACTTCGAACGATACGTTATTAAGTATTTGCGAGTGCCTCTTATATATTTCGTTTATAATGCAGGCGAGAGTGGTTTTCTGTTATAAATACACATTCAGGACGCAGATTAACAGAAAGAGGTGCATCTCTCTCGTATTTTGAAACATGGTGACAATAAACGAAAAAATTTTCGACTCAAAGACAGCTTTTGTTCGTCCTCGTG
>NW_017121484.1:0-247 GCF_001263275.1 Habropoda laboriosa | reverse complement strand
TGGATATAAAGTCTAATTTCAGTAGAAAATACTGGATTCTGTTTGCAAATAAACTCATTTTCAGAATAAGGAGGAATAAATTGGTATTGCGTGAATTAATTTGGAAGAATTGTAGGAAATGGTAAAATAGTTTATTGTAGATTAAGGTAGATTATATGAGACAGAGTAATTTAAATGAAAGAACAGGCATTTCTATACATAATTAATAAATTCATTTTTATAGTTAGGATAATATCATGTTGAAATT